>NW_027466306.1:7500-132500 GCF_046127955.1 Nelusetta ayraudi | reverse complement strand
CTATAGGCATACTAGCGATACATCGTCCAAAACATGGGACCCGTGGGAAGACTATGTCACGTCGCGGTAATAACGATAAACTGTCGTTGACGACGTAGTTACGTGCGCAACGCACTCGCCGCTGCTAGCCGGCAGCTCGTGTGTCGCACGGCTACAAGCACGGGGCCGATAGCGTAGCCACCGCGCTCGATAGCGATCTTCTTCCGCCTTCAGGGAGTAAACTTGCGGCGCCACAGCAGGCCGGGCATAGGTACTACATCGTTTCCAGTCGTTTCCAGCGTATCCGTGTAAACGGGACTGATTGATTTATTTTTCCGAGTGCGGTTTCAAAAAAAATCCCAAAACACGGAGTTGAACTGTTTTATATTTTTTATCGTCACTTTTATCGTTGTCGCGATAAATGCCCGAAACTATGGTGCTAAAACGTTTTCGTCGTCATCGCTCACGCCTACTGGTGGAAAAGCACCTGACAACTTCAGAAGCTCTGAGCCACACTGGACAGAGCGGAGCTGCTGGAGCACAGCTAGTGAGACTGTCTGTTACACCTGCCCTGTGTGTGTGTGTGTGTGTGTGTGTGTGTGTGTGCAGAAGCTGACGCTGGTCCACGTCAACAGTAACCAGTGCCTGGACAAGGCCAGCGAGGAGGACAGCCAGGTGCCCAGCGTCAGAGACTGCTCGCACTCTCGCTCCCAGCAGTGGCTGCTGCGCAACGTCACACTACCGGAGGTCTTCTGACCGCCACGCACACACACACACACACACACTCACACACACACACACACGCGCGCACGCACACGCATGCAGTGACCCGGAATAAACTCATTCAGAGAATCTGGTGGCGCCGTTTCTGGATTTTTTTTTTTTTTTTTTTTTTTTTCTCCTGGTTTTTTTTTTGGTTTTTCATTTTTTTCCATTGAGTTGAGTGAGGAAGAGCAGCAGGATTCCCAGCAGCAGGATTCCCAGCAGCAGGACAGTGGATGGTACAAACTCTCTCTGCTGGTTTGTTGAGAGGCTGGAGTGGAGCCGCTGCCTCTGGTTGGATGTTTTTTGAATGACGCTCTGGGATTGGGCGGCGCCCGGAGGCAACGCGCGATGGTGGAGAAATCGCAGCGCCTGGCAACCCTGGCAACCCTGGCAACCCTGGCCGAGGCTGCGGTCCACCACCACTTGAACTCATCAAGGAACGTTCACTGACTAACGGACTTCTCATGAGGTGTGTGTGTGTGTGTGTGTGTGTGTGTGTGTGTGTGTGTGTGTGTGTGTGTGTGTGTGTGTGTGTGTGTGTGTGTGTGTGTGAGAGAGACTTGAGAAGAGCTGATTGGTTCCTGATCTGTATGTTGGAGACTAAATTCATTTTTTTAATTTAATTTTGTAAAGAACAATGGACTCATGAAGGCAGATGAAGGTGTGTGTGTGTGTGTGTGTGTGTGTGTGTGTGTGTGTGTGTGTGTGTGTGTGTGTGTGTGTGTGTGTGCGTGCGCGCGTGTGTGTGTGCGCCCCCTCCCTGTCATCCTGCGTGGGTGTTTGTCTTCCTCTGCTGTTTGATTTCCGCTTCTCCAGTTTCCAAGTGAACTGCACGAAGGGGGGGGGACGTGGGGGGAGGGGGTGGGGATGGTCGGGGGGGTAGTGACAAATGTTTGTGAGATTTTACAATTTTTATGTCCAGTTTTTACACCTTTTTTTGTGTTATTTGTGTTGATTTTCTTTGCCGTGTATGTTAGTGGCCGCAGAGCAACAACCCGGGCCTGTCTGTCTGTCCCTCTGTCTGTCCCTCTCTGTCCTTCTGTCTGTCTGTCTGTCGTCAAAGCCGTTTAACTTGGAGCTAAAACACACACACAGGACTGGCCTCCCCTCCCTCAGCCAGTGTTGAACTGTGTGTGTGTGTGTGTGTATACGTGTGTGCGTGTGTGAGTGAGACCACCCGCAGCCCCTAGATTAGAGTGACGACAGGTCGCTGCTGTAAAAAAAAAGAGCAAGACGCTGCTTCCTCCTCCTCCTTTTTCTATGAACAGTTCCAGGGGGTCGGGGTCGGGGGGCGGGGGGGTCAGTGAGGCTCCGCTAGTCGAGTCCAGAGTCTCAATCAGAGCGTCTCTTCTTATCTCGTCTTTCATATCTCACTCTGCAGTATTTCACCATCATATCTCCTCAGCAGCAGCAGCAGCAGCAGCAGCAGCAGCAGCAGCAGCCGTTTCTTCTCCGCTTCTCTTGTTTTGGTTTTTTTTCTTGAAGTATCTCCCATCGCTGCGGCTGAGAGTCAGAGCAGGACCAGCCGCTTCATGAGGCTTTCAGTTCTATAATAATAAATATATACAGTGTATAGATTTATATTATTATACTGTATATCTGAACTCTAGTGGCCAGTGGAGGTCGCTGCAGCTGCAGCAGACGCCACCTCACGACCAGCGCGAGTGACGGCGTGCAGGAGCTCAGAGCGCAGGGAGAGGGACCAGTCACTTTGTTTGTTTGTTGTGTTCTTTGTCAGGAGGGGAGGGGGGGGGGGGGCTGACATGTCCAGGCTTCCACACTGAGCTCATCCAAATAGAAAAGAAACAAAATAAAGGCAGTTTACAGAACACGGAAGACGTTTATCTCTGTGGTTTTGTACACACACACACACACACACACACACACACACACACAGGGGAGATTCCTCTGGAAGTATTCTCAGCTTTGCAACGCCTTGACTTTCTGTTCTTCTCTGCTGTGCGGCTGCAGTGTGAGGATTCACATCTCCCCACTGCCAACATGTGATGATAGGGTTAGAGGTGAAGTCATCCAGCACACTCACTGTGTCTTCAGACCGCGGCTGTGTCTCAATCCAGGGTCTGCATCCTTGGAAGGAAGCGTCCTCCGTCTGAAGGAAGCGTCCTCCCAAGGACCCGGCCCAGAAGGACCGACCCAAACCCCGCCTCCCCGGTAACCACACGGGACGGTCTAGCCTTGGCCATATCTCCTGGTTGCGTCACCGCCGTTCCCTCCTGCTGGCCAACCCAGGAAGTGACGTTTTCATAGCATCAAGCTAACCATTGGTTCACCAGCTAACAATGGTGTTGGATGTTCAAATAAATAAAAACCCGATGTTAAAGCTGAATATTTTATGTGAAATTTAATACTTCAATTTATACGTGGTGTCTTTGCCAGTAGATGGCGCTAATTTCAGTCAATCTACCTCCACCCCAACCCCACCCTGGTCTATGCTGTAGTAATGTGCTTTTCTGTTCCGTTTCGTCTGGTTTTATTGTTTAGTTGAGGTGTGGTAGAATATGTATGTAATAATTGTAATTCAGATGTCTCTTTTTTTTTTTTTTTTTTTTTTTTAATTCATAACCTACGCCATTAAAAATTCAATAAAAATACTTGAATACACAACACACAAGACATTACCCATGAAGCAACAGCCCCACAGACAACAACAATTCATGAGATGGACACACAACTCTTCACTTTGAGCTGACAAACAAACAAAGACAAATGTGAGGGGGGGGGAACAAGAATATGATTATTTTTGGTTGAGGTCCAGTCCCGTCATGCACCCATGCTCCTCCACTTCCTTTTTTTTTTTTTCTTTCCTGTTAGAAGGGACACTGACGCAACCCACGGCTCTTACTCAGGGTGTCACAGAGTACCGATGCCGACCACAGGTGGGCGGAATTCGACTGTGCTCCGCTAACACGCACACACACAAAAAAAGCCAAGCTAAAGAAGAAGAACTCGGCAGGCTTTTGCTACATGACGGAACGGTTTGCGGCAGCACGGAAGCCAACATGAGGAGAAGTCGGTAGAAGATAAGCAAACAGCTGTGAGTGTGTGGTGAGACTGCACAGTTTACACACTGACCTGAGCCGGTACTGATGGGTCCTGACGGCCAAAGACCGGAACCCGAGGAGGTTAGCCGCCTAGCCGCTAGCTGGCGCAGCTTCTGTAGCCCTCTGACGGTTAGCATGGTCACTAGCGCAGCTTTTGTAGTCCTTGGACCTTTAGTGTGTTAGCTGTCGGCTCAAACTCCCGACAGCTCAGCACGTAGTTGTGTTTAAATGAAGAGGCTGTTGAGGAAGTGTGTTTTCAACAGACGCTGCTGCTGCTGCTCCGAACTCCCTTTAAAACTTCGCCGTTTTCTGGGTTTACTTATTTATTTATTTATTTTTTAACATGCAGCACAACAACGAGCCGTAGACTCAAACCGACCGAATCAGCGCGTCACTTTCGGCGGCTCACAGCCTTTGAAAACAAGCGCACCTGGAGCTGCCTTGATTAACGCAGGCGTGTCAGTCTGACGTCACGCCGTGTTTCTGTCCAGTGAGATGTTCCTTCCTGCAGACTTGGGCTACGTCCAAAATCACCCACCAGTTCCCTACTCCCTATGATATAGGTTCAGTGTAGTTCACTATATGGTGCACGCATAAGCCACATTTAAACAAAACAAAACAAAACAAAAAGTCATCGTAATAACGTCACGTCGGCAGGTGGTCATATATATGTGACCACTCATTCATACATACATACATACATATAGATAGATAGATGATGTCATGTGATGATGTGCGGCGTGGTGGCGCCCCCTGCTGGGCAGACAGACGATGACTTTCCAGAGTCGCGTTTTCGCCAGGACCCCCAGACTCCTGCTCAGTCTCGAGGGCGCAGCACTTAGAGCATGCTGCACTTTACACCATGCCTCTGGAGCTCCCATGATGCATTAGGATCCAGCCAATCAGAACGAGCCGTGATGTCACACTGGGAAGATAAAACTCTTTTCTGGTGATTTCCTGGCCCTTATAAATTCTTTTGAAAGACTCAAAGACCATGACTGAAAAATCAGCAATAGAAAGATTAATTCTGAAATTATGAACCGCATTTCAGGTCAAAGGTCGTCCTGTCAGCCGTTTTAAAGGCCCTTGTTTTTGGATTGCAGTCTATGGGGGAAATTGCTTTTTGGGCCCAAAGGGATTTTTTTTGTTGGCTGCAGTACCTCGAGTGGCCACTGTTATTATATCAGTTCACCCGTTCTTATAGTTGGGTGCTAAAGTCTGTCTGGTCTTCCTGACTTCCTGTGTGCAGATGGAGAACTACAGGAAGTGCCGTGTGGAGGAGGAGCCGTGCGTCTGTCCGTTTGCCAGCCTCCCCGCCGACACGCCGCAGGTCCGAGTCAAAGACGGCAGCAAGATCCGCAACCTGCTGCGCTTCGCCCTCGGCCGCATGGAGCCTGAGGGCCAGGGGGCGGGGCCGGGAGGGGAGGCGATGGAGGAGGGGGGGGGGGAGGGGGTGGGGGAGGGTGGGCAGCAGGGAGCGAGGGGCGGCGGCAGCGCCATCGTCTTCACGGCCACGGGGAAGGGCGTGGCCAAAGCCATCACCTGTGCGGAGCTGGTGAAGCGGCGGGTGAGGGGCCTCCACCAGCTGACCCGGCTGCAGCACGCCGCCGTGCTGGAGGTGTGGGAGCCGCTGGAGCCCGCCGCCGGCCTCGACTGCCTGCACGTCAGCAGGAAGCTGCCCGCCATCTGGATCCTGCTGTCCAGGGCGCCGCCACCAGAGGGCGCCAACCAGCCGGGCTACCAGGCACCGGGGCGATACGACGCCCTGTGGGCCCAGGAGGGCGGGGACGGGGGAGGGAGAGTGGGAGGGGCGGGGGTCGAGCACAGAGCAGCACACAAGAGGAAGAGAGGGGGCGGGGCCAGGGGGAGGGGCTCTGGACGTCCAACTGGGCGGTCAAGGGAGGCGGGACCCAAAGGTCAGAGCTGATGGTTGATTGGCTGATGGGACGTTTTGTTGGAGGGAAGTGACATCATCATCGATGATGACGTCATTGACGTCGGCCCACTCCAGCTGGTTCTGGTTCTGGTTCTGGACCGGATGTCTCACTGCTTTATCTTCTGTTTTTTTTGTTTTTTTAAAATCAACATTTGCTGGGACAGTCAGCCTGAAGAGACATCGTGACCTTTGACCTCACTGCAGAGTCGACACTTGTGTTGGAAAAAAGAAACACACAACTTGTTTTTGGACTTTTGCTGGGTCGGTTGGTTCTGGTCGATTCTGTTTTTTTTTGTGAACGGTCAATAAAACGTGAAACCAGCGTGTCCCACTTCATCAATGACTCTGACTGTTTTTTCAAAAGAAAATTCCCTACTTCCTGTTTGGGCTTTATTATTATTATTATTATTATTATTAATAAAAAAAAAGACCAAAAATGAAATAGAAATATTCACAGAATAAGAGGAAAAGAAGATAATTCCATCATATGGCCAGTTGGATTATTCTCTACACATTGACACAGAAGTACGTGTCTTATTTGGCGACTGGTTGTTGACACTGACGACTGTTGACATACACACACAGCCGAGGTCCTGGGAGGAAAATAAACTGGCACTCCTGTTAGAGCCCAGCCACTGCACAATGGAATGTTTTCAATCAGTTCAGTGAAATTGGATCATTTTCCACGGCACACCTGACATCACCTCACAGGACACGAGTGTGCTGCAGCACGGTGGTTGAAAGTAACACAGTGTAGATCTTTTTCCTCTCCCCACTCTATGAATGTTTGATTTTTAGTTTCATTTCTTCTTCAGTGGTATCATTTTCCTTCTTCTTGGATTATATATCGCTGCTGTCATTTTGCAGATGTCCCCACTGTGGGATGAGCCAAGGTGTTTCGTTCTGCTCACTTCTTTCTCTCTCTCAGGCAGAACTTAAACACGGACAGTCTTCAGTGTCACGGTGCCACTGGGTCGGCGCTGGCCCTGATTGGCTGTGATTGGCTGCCGGGTGGTGGAGCAGGTGGTGGCCGACTCTCTCTCCTGCTGCTGATCCCTTGATCTCCTCAGAGGCTCTGAGCTGCAGGATTACAGGCTCCTGCAGAAGGTGCAGGAGGTGCAGGAGGTGCAGGATGCTGCTGCTGCTGCTCCTGGGCCCCGTCTCGGTTCTGACCCAGGTCCCGGTGATGACCCAGGTCCCGGTGCTCACCCAGGTCCCGGTCCGCGACCCGGTCCCGGTCCTGTGGATGATGCCTCTCAGCTCAGGACCACCCGGGGAGAACGTGACGGCGGCGGTGGCGCCAGCCGTCCAGCTTGCCCTGCGGGACCTGCAGGGGGCGCCGCCTCCTCTGGGGAACTACGAGCTGCAGCTGCATCTCCTGGACTCTCAGGTCCGGCCCAGAACCTAGAACCAGGAGAGCGGGTCTCGCATCAGTTCTGCTGCTTAGATTTCATTGTACTTAATTGTATGATGGCAATACAGGGATTCGATTCAATTCGATTCAATTCAATTCAATTCAATTCAATTCAATTCAATTCAATTCAATTCAATTCAACTGAGTGTGATTCCTGATCTCATGCTGCTTCTGTTTCAGTGCGACGCCGCCGCTTCACTCAAGGCCCTGTTCGACGCCGTGTGGGCGGGGCCGAGGTTCCTGCTGCTGCTGGGGGGGGTGTGTCCTTCAGTGACGGCGCTGATTGGCCGATCGCTCCCGGCGCTGCGTCTGGTGCAGGTGAGCGCCGCCTGAAATCCCTGTCGAGATTGAAACGATGGAATACTCTGCAAGCAGGCAGGGTGATCTCACAACAGACACATGAGGAACCCTGCTTGACAATATACAGACATACATATATATTGATATATAGGTGACTGTCGGCCCAGCCCACTTCTTTCTCCCTCTCTCTCTCTCTCTCCAGGTGTCGTTCGTGGCTCCGCCCCTCGGCCCGTCTCACAGGCAGTGGTCCGGGAACCTGTTCAGCACGGCGCCGCCGGACCGGGCGCTGAACCGGGCGGCACTGACGCTGCTGCAGCACTTTGGCTGGCAGAGAGTGGCGGTGGTGGCGGCCGGGGGCGGAGCCAGACTGTCGCAGGTGAAGCCGCCGCGGGCCACTTAAAATCAGTTGGCGGGCCGCATTTGGCCCGCGGGCCGGACTTGGACGTGTCTGTTCCAATCCATCCGTGGTGAAGCCTTAAGCCGCTCACTGATTGGCTGCCTGTCCGAGCTCTTGATAACTAGCCGGCTAGGTGGCTAACTGGGCTGCAGACCGCTGAAGCTGCGACCTCCCTAACACAGCAGCAGGCGTGATGTGTGTGCATGTGGCTGGTGTAGCTCAGTGGCGCCCCCTCGCCTGTGGCTGTGGCGGTGCAGTTTCAGCACTGGAGGTCTTTTGTTGTTTCACTTTTGCTACTTTGTTGCCGTGAAAGTGGAGAAAAGTGAGCTGGCTGCGTTCCACCTCTCCACGCTCATGTTCCAGCAGATGAAGGAGGACCTGATGAGGCAGCTGCAGAGGGCCCGGGTCCAGGTGGTCTACACAGACAGTGTCTCCCAGGACTGCGGCGCCTTGCGCAGGCTGAAGGTGGGTACTGCAAGGCTGCCTTGACGAGTGAAGAATCCCGGCAGCGACACTCGTCGCTTTGTTTTGCTCGTTACCTGCAGGAGAGCGACGCTCGGATCATCCTGGTGCTGTCTGAGGGAAGCTCCACCCCCGAGGTCTTCTGCTGCGTGAGTGGGCCACACATCCACCCAACCACCCATCCATTTTCAGCTCTCAGGGTGTGGAGGGTCTGCTGAAGCCACTCCCACATGGTGTCACTGGGTGAAGGCAGGGGGACACCCTGGACCAGTGGCCACTTTATTAGGGACAAGATAGGCTGCGTCTCAATCCAGGGTCTGCATCCTTGGAAGGAAGCGTCCTGTCTGAAGGAAGCGTCCTCCCAAGGACCCGGCCCAGAAGGACCGACCCAAACCCGCCTCCCCGGTGACCACACAGTCTGACTTTTGGGAAGTGGGAGGAGCCTTCACGCAGTGCTATGACGCAACTTCCTGTCAAATGCAGCCTTGGAAGGATGCAGAGCCTGGACTGAGACACAGCCATAGAGACACACAACCATTCACACTCACACACACACACACACACACACACACACACACACACACACACACACACACACACACACACGGATGTGGCCCGCGGGCCGTACTTTGCTCGGGTGTTTCTGGGCTGTGGGAGGAAGCTGGAGGGACCAAACTCCACACAGAAAGGTACCAGGCTGGGAATCGAACCCGCGACCTTCTTGCTGTGAGGCGGCAGCGCCGACCACTGCACCACTGTTGGGCCACACACACTTTGAGCTGGTCGCTGAGTTGAAAAACACCACGAGGCCCCCTGGTGGTCGGAAGCACAAAAGCTGAGACGTTTTTTCTCCTCCTCCAGGCCCACAGGCTGGAGCTGTTTGGGCCTCGGTACCAGTGGCTGCTGGTTGGACGGGAGCAGGGCCTGCAGCCCCTCCCCTCCTCTGCCTGCTCTGGCGCCGCCCTGCTGGCGGCAGCTGACGGCTCCATCAGGCTCCAGAGCCGAGAGCTGGGACGGTCCAACACGGCCGGAGCGTCTGGACGGGTGTGAACACACACACACACACACACACACACACACACACACACACACCATCATGTCTGGAAGCCTCAGTGTGTCTTCCTCCCTCCCTGCAGACTCCGGCGCAATACAAGGACGCCTACCTGGCCGAGCTGACCCAGCAGGGGTCAGAGGTCGACCGCGTGCACGGCTTCGCCTACGATGCCGTGTGGTTGGCCGCCACCGCCATCAGTCACGTGATGGAGGCGGCGAAGCTCCAGGAGAGGCGGAGCCGCAACGGCAGCGTCAGCGATGAGCAGCTTCACCAGCTGCTGCTGGACGGCCTGAGGGGGGCGCACTTCAGGGGCGTCACTGTGAGGACACACACACACACACACACACACACACACACACACCCACACACACACACATTCCAATTGTCCTTTCTGACAGGGAGACGTTTCCTTTGGAGGTGGAGAGAGAAGGACGAGCATCGAGCTCCTCCAGCATCAAGGTGTGTGTGTGCACCTGCGTGTGTGTGTGCACCTGCGTGTGTGCACCTGCGTGCTTATGCAGCTGTTTTCACTGTGTGTGTGTGTGTGTGTGTGTGTGTGTGTGTCCAGGCAGCAGTGAGCTCCTGGTGGGGGAGTTCTGGACGTCCGACCAGCAGCTCAGCCTCAGGACGCCGCTGCTCCGCTTCCCAGGTGAGGCACCACGCAGTGGGCGGGGCCAGTGGATCGGGGCAGCAGGTGGAGCCAGTAGGCGGAGTCGGCGGCTGGGGCCAGTACTAGTGGGTGGGGTGGGGTCTGGGTCAGTGGGCGGGGTAAATGGGCAGGGCCAGTGGGTGGGTCCAGCAGGGGAAGCCAGTGGGCGGGGTCCAGTGGTGGATGACCTCCTGGTTCTGGTCCCCCCACAGGTCCAGGACCCCCAGCCGACCGGAGGCCGGTGCTGGTGCGGCGGCGGCGCCTCGGCCTCCTGCTGTCCTCCGTCGTGTCCTCGGCGGCGGCGGCGACGGCGACGGCCTCGCTGAGCCTCCTCGTCCTCGCCGCCATCCGCAGGAAACACAGGTAGGCCCCCTGCTGGTGGGTGGTGGCGTAGCGGCCGGTGTGATGCGCTGGTTGTGTCCCCTCAGGTGTGTTCAGCAGGAGGAGCAGCTGCTGCTCCTGCTGCTGGGCGCCCTGCTGTCCTCCTCCTCTGTCCTGCTGTCTGGCCTGGAGGGGGCGCCGCTGTCCTCCACCACACTGGGGATCCTCTGCTCAGTGAGTTCAGTCAGCTGACCTGCTGGGCTCCACCCCCTCCAACTCACACCCCTTCCTTCACCCCCAACCCTCCAGCAACTCAGCAACAATAGCTTTGAGTGTGTTCCTGCTAGTATGTGGCTAACAAGTTAGCATGTCCCTGCTAACCTATGGCTAACAAGTTAGCATGTCCCTGCTAACCTATGGCTAACAGGTTCGCATGTCCCTGCTAACCTATGGCTAACAAGTTAGCATGTCCCTGCTAACCTATGGCTAACAGGTCAGCAAGTGTCACCTGTGGGTGTGGCTAACAGCTTAGCATGTGGCTAACAGCTTAGCGTGTGCCTCCTGCAGGTGCGGCTGTGGATGCTGGCAGTGGGACACTCGCTGCTCTTCTCCTCGCTCTTCTCCAGGGTGTGGACCGTCTACCGCCGCTGCAGCCCCCTGGCGGTGAGCCACGCCCACCACCACACCACCCTCAATCCCATGTGACCGTCAGTCTGAGCTGCGACCACTGTGTGTGCAGCCTCGCTGGCCAGCAGGTGGCGTGCTGCCCAGGGTGCTGCTGCTGCTGGACGGCGTGGTGTTGACCTGCTGGCAGGTCCTGGACCCCCTCAGGTGGGCGGAGCTACAGCGGGACTCCCAGGTAGACACCCGATCGTCTGCACAACAAACCTTTTGCACTGAGATTGCACCTCGGCAGCCACAGGGGGCGCCAGTTAGCCGCAGCGGCCGCATCGACACTGCCTGCTGCTGTGAGGAGGCGGAGCTTCAGCAGCCTTCAGAAGGTCTCACAGAGATCAACCAGCAGCAGGCCCGGGTCGCTCTGTCTCTCTGTCGACCTCTGACCTCCAGCAGGGGGCAGCACTCCCGTGGTGGTGGCGGCGGTGGCTTCGATGTGTCATGTGACGTGGCCTTGGTTTCAGGGCGACGGCGCCAACCAGGACGTGACGGTGCATTGGCGCTCGGAGCGCTGCAGCAGCACCAACGTGGAGGCGTGGCTCGCGGCCGTCTGCGGTTACAAAGGCCCCCTGCTGGTCAGTGTGGCGAGTGGCAAGGATGTAGTCACCGTATCAACAGCGGTGCGCAGACTGTGTGAGTGAGTGTGTGTGTGTGATGCTCTGATTGGACGGTGCTGGTGGTGGGCGGGGCTTGTGTGTCTCTCAGGCTCTGGGCTGCTTCCTGTCCTGGGGGGTCAGGAGGTCATGCAGGAAGCGACTGACGTTCGCTCTGCTCGCCGTAACGGCGCTCAGCGTGTCGGGCGCCGGCGCCTCACTGCTGGCGTCCCACAATCCTCCGCTCCACGCCCTGCTGACCGCAGCCCTCGTCCTGGCCGCCGACCTGCTCACGCTGGGCCTCCTGCTGCCAGGGTCAAAGGTCAGTCAGTCCATCAGGCAGGAAGTCGCGCAAAGGTGGGAATAGTTTGCGCTGCTTTCAATCGTCGTTTTTCCCGTGGCAGCATCAGAGTGACGTCATCGAAGAGGAGGAGGAGCAGGAGGAGCAGGGGGCGGAGCCTCTGAGCAGGTGGAACCAGCGGCTGAAGAGCCGAGTGGCACAGGTGACGTGTGTGTCACAGTGTGTGTGTGTGTTTGTGTGCTTGTGTGTGTGTGTGTGTGTGTGTGTGTGTATGTGTTTGTGTGCTTGTGTGTGTGTGTTCAAGCCAGTGTTTCTGTGCAGCTGGAGGCAGAGATGGAAGGTGTGATCTGGCAGCTAGGTGGCGCTGTGCACCAGGATCTTCAGTGCCAGCTGACCAGCTGCCACAGTGAGTGTGTGTTTCCACTGTCCAGTTAAAAAGACGGCCGCCGCTAGCTTTAGCAGCCGGCTGTTAGCATCACAACCCGAATGAGCCTCGCCAGAGTGGACGCTAGCCTAGCAGGCTAACCCGAAAGGTTCAATGTGAACACTTTCAGTGGGATGACAGGCAGGAAGCTGTATACTGTATGTGTGTGTGTGTGTAGTGTAAATGACCCATAAATACATGAAGAAATAAATGAATGTATGTGTAAACACAGTACAGTAAAAGTCATTTTAAGTTTGTGGTTTGAGAAAATACATCTGTGCTTTCAATGCTACTCATATACACGCACATGCATACCGAACCGTGATAAACTGTACAGTCGCATCCCTAATATATCATATGTATACATATATATATATATGTTGTATGTAGTTCAAATCAAATCAATATGAAGTGACCAAGCCACAGGCTTAGCTTGTGTGAACAGGCCAATACCCGCGTTGATCTTGCGCAACATCACTAACCGGCCTCCTTCCACGCTCCCAGCAGGTCATGTGACTCACACAGCGCAGGTCTGCTCAGAGAATGGGAACCTGGAGGGGGCGCTGCTGAGTCCAGACGCCGTCAACTCTCCTGAGCGGTGAGTCTCTCACCGTCCGTCTGTCCGTCCGTGCGTCCGTGCGTTCCCTCTGCATGACGCGAGCTCACGGCGTTGTCTTCCTCTGCCAGTGTGTGGCGCCGTCTGTCGGTGCAGCTGCCCATCCTCCACCATTCCTACCTGCCCGCCAGCACCTCCAGCCTGTTCGGCAGCCGGGAGGCCTTCGTTCACCACGACCCGTTGACCCGTTGACCCGTTGACCCCGGCGCCACCCGAGATGGCAGGCTGACCAATCAGACGACGGCCGAGCCCTCCACCTGTTCCCACCTGGACCTCTGGCTGGTCGCGGTCCAGGGTCAGCAGCCGGCAGAAAGTGGGAGGACTTGGAGATCAGCGATGACCATGATGATGCTGCAGATTAATCTGATATTAACCCAGATTAATCTCATTTTTACACAAAATTCTGTTTATACTTTCAATAAAATGTCCTCCTTTGTACTGATTGGCTGCAGTCGTCTTAGTGTTCTGTGGAGCCAAACAACCTGAATATGGATCAAACCAAAGCTGAATACAATCAATAACCTCATTTTTAAACACGCAAAATTCATCCATTCATCCATCCATCCATTCATCCATCCATTCATCCATTCATCCATCCATCTTCTATACCCGCTTGTTCCTATTTGGGGTACTGGGGGTCTGCTGGAGCCCCTCCCAGCTGTCCTAGGGCGAAGGCAGGGTGACACCCTGGACAAGTCGCCGGTTCATCGCAGCGCCAACATGCAAAATACAATTTCAAATTAAAAAACAAATAAGAAGAAATAAATTGTCAATAAAAATTGTATGAATCTTTGTCGCTGCAGCTCGGGTTCTTACCAGAACTGAGAGATCAGAGCACATGCACATCCAGTTGTGAAGACTTCCCACTGGCTCCCAGTCAGCAATAGCATCGACTAGAAGGTTCTGCTACTGGTCTAGAAGCCACTGAACGGTGCAGGTCCAGAATACATCAATGAAATGCTCATGAATTATAAGCCCAGTAGGACTCAGGTGTGTAGACTCAGGTCCGATAGTGGAGCCCAGAGTTCATTGAGCTGTGATGCTGCTCACTGATGGAAGCAGCTGCCAACACAAGTGAAGTCAGTGTGAACGGGTTTCAATCCAGGTTGAGACTCTTTTCTCTCACGCTTAACATTGAGTGCTTTTATTTTATCATATTTTTATTTCTATTCTCCCTCATCTCTATTGACGCCTTCTATTCTGTCTTTTCTCTGCATTTTGTCTTTGAAGACTGCTAGCTTGCTAGGTGATAGCGGCTGATTAGCTTGTTAGCCGCTAGCCACTTTGCTTGTTGACACACAAACCATGACACACACCTGCATGGAAAGAATCTTTATTGAAGACATTTAAGTGACTTTAATGTTTTAAGAGGCGGGGCTGCTGCTGCTGCTGCTGCTGCTGCTGCTGCGTCACTCAAGTCACCGACCAGTCCAGGGGATCAGCTGTGTGGGGACCTGCCACACACACACACACACACACACACACACACACACACACACACACACACACAAACGGTTACCAAGCAACAGTGAGCTCCTCCTCCGACCAGCATTCAAAGTCAATCATCAGTCATCATTTCACAATCATCCTGCATCACCGAAATCATTTGAGCAGGTTTGCCAGCAGAACGGTGGCAGCAGCAGCCACAGCCAGGAGGACGGGGGAGGGGCTGCCGCTGTTGGCTGGGCTGCCGCTGACAGGTGCCACGGTGACGTTGGTGCTGTTGGCAGCTACCCTGGTGACGTCGTGAACGACTGTTGGAAGCAGAAAGACTCGAGTCAACCTGCAGCTTCTGCGCCTTCTCAAACATCTCAACAGGTTTTTCTTACCGGCAGCCACCAGGAGGAAGAGCACAAGAGTCTTCATCATCATCCTGACTGAGCGAGCGCTGCCTTTTTCCTTTTGCCTCTCTTCTTTTTCTTTGGCGGCAGTTCCAAGAGTCCAATTTCTCCTTTTTCCAGATTTCCTAAATACCCTGGGGGATACTGAGCCTTCCCTTCCTCCACGGCCTGCAGAAATAGTCGCAGATGAAAGAAGAGGAGATAAGAGGGACTTTGGTGCAAGGCCCTGGACGCCACATCAAAGTCAGCCTTCAAGTCCCAACATGCTTGCACACAAGAATCAGCTGAGCAGAGAAGATCAGAGACCGCTGCGGTACGACCCCTGACCTGAGGGCGGGGCCAGCTGGAGCTCCTGGGCCTGGAGCTGATGGACAGACAGACAGACAGACAGACAGACAATAGCAGGACGGAGGGACAGACAGACAGGTAGGCAGGCTTCACGCTGGTTTCACTCAGGCTGAGCTCTGATTGGTTCCAGTTGCTTCTCACTAACCTCACCACCAGGCTCCTCCCCCCTGGCAGTGACCCAGGGAGCAGCAGCAGTCAAGTCAGTCTCAACTCCTCACCACAGCAGCTCCAGTCAGAGACACCAAATGTGACTGAAGTTACAATATACAATACAGTTACAGTCACAGTGTGAGTCATGAGGCGAGAGCACGCGCCCAAATAAGAGTTACAACACTTTACAAGAAGGATGAGTGTTCTTGTATTAGTTGAATTATTTTAACATTTACTTTGACCACTAGATGGTGCTGTAGAGAGGCAGGGGATCCAGTGAAGAAGTAGCTGGCACGGCGCATGCGCAGCATGAACGTCAGCTAATGTGTGGCGTGTCACCGCGATCCACAGGTATCGTTAAATAATGTTTTGTTTTGTTTTCTTTTTGTGAGCTGATAACAGTGATTGAAATGTTCTATAAAGTGTGTAGCAGCAATGTAGAGGCGTTAATTAAGCAGTACTGGTGTGTTTTTGTTAACTAATGTCCCGGCAAGTGTCGGCGAGCTGAGTTGTGTGCTTAAAGTACCTTATATTGTAAACAGTAAAGTTGACCAAAAGTGGCCCTGAGATGTATGTTGGATGTAGAAGATGTCGGCCGGTGTAGGTACAGAATTTTTATTTTATTATTATTTTTTTTTTTTTTCATGAAATTTTATTCAAAACTTTAAATCGTAGTACAACGAGAATTACGCCAGGGGGTACATAAAGAGTTTACAAGAAAAACGAAAAAGAAAGGGAGAGAAGTGCAATGTTTACATAATCATGAGAGTTTACAAAAAAAAAAAAAGTTTGGATGGTCACAAATGTTCAGGGTCTTAATTGCTGTTTTGTTTGTGGAAACCCTGCTGGAGATCATGTATCGGCCGAGCTCTCCACTGAGAGCAGAGAAAGAGGCTTTTTTTTCCCCCACTAAATTTACATTTATGGATATGAAATTTTGCCATCAAGATGATCAAATTGATAATGAAAGTTATATTCTGATTATTATTTGCCAGTCTGAAGAGCCCAAACCGTACTGTAGGTACAGAATTAGTTCGGGTGCAGAATGGTTCTGGGCGGAAGTGATTGCAGATACGGCAACTCCATTGGGACAAACCTCTACGTCGCGGTGCAACGTGATGTATGGATGCGGAATCGTTCCGGGCGGACGTGTTAGTATTTTGCATGTGATTATTAGTGTGTTGAATACATACATTTGTTACTGTATTTTGATTTACAGTTATATATTTGTATATATATATATATATATATTTATATATATATATATATATATATATATATATATATATATATATATATGTATGATACCACTCAGCCAATGATCGTTTGCGACGTGATCCTGTCTATTTTGGCTACAGATTCAACCGATGCATTGTTTTTAATGAACAACTTTATTGATAACACAAGTATACACATCATATCAAACAGGACAGAGTACACAGAGATTTTCGTATCAACCGATGTAGATTGTCCTAATAGACTTGCCGTATGTGACGTCGTTGGCATTCGCCCACCGGACAGAGGCGACGTAGAGGTTTGTCCCAATGGAGTTGCCGTATCTGCAATCACTTCCGCCCGGAACCTGTGTGTGTGTGTGTGTGTGTGTGTGTGTGTGTGTGTGTGTGCGAGAGAGGTTTGTATGATGTCGTTGTAGTGTCGGTGTGAGTGCAGTTGTACATGTATTTTTTTTTTGCTTTCATTCGTTGCACTTTTGATTTATACCAATTTTGTTTTCATGTAAAATGTTTATTTTGAATATTTTGAGCGGCAGTTGTATTCATTTTGATGACGTGATTTATTATTATTTTTATTTCCTGTGAAGCAATGGTTTGCTTTGGTTTTTTGTACATACACACATTAAAATGAGCGTGAGCGTCAGCTAATGTGTGGTGTGTCACTGCGATCCACAGGTAACAGAACACCTGGTCACACAGTGCTTCCTGGCCTGTGTAACCCTTGCGGCTGGTCCAGGTTCCCCCTCGGTCTGGCGCCGGCAACATTAGCATTGATGATGATGTTGGTCAACCATTAAAACTGCACCATCAGGAGAACGTAATGGTGGCAGCATGTGGTCTCGGTGCATATGGCTAAAAACAAGCGTTCTTGTCGTCAGCCTCACCACAGTGACGACAACAATACTCCACAAGAGTCAAGTGCAGCCAACAAAATTGACATCCGTCACATGCATGGCGCAAGAGCGCCTCCTCCTGGTCTGTCCACACAAGACTTGGCCAGCTGCTGGTACAGCCCAAGGATGAAATAGCACCGGACCAAAAATGCGACGTCATCAACATCAGGAAGAGGGAACACGGCGAGGAGTGCGAGAAGGAGACCACGAGAAACCAGGAGACGCTCAGCCATCACGGACCACTGCAGGAGACACAACCACATTATGGACCGGGACCGAGGGGAAAGGCATCGCAACCGAGACCAACAAACTGGAACGGTGGATGAAAGAAGCCATTGAAATCAGGAGGAGTCGGGGCAATACCATCAACCGGGACAGGGGGCGCACACCCTCTCGCACACCTGGGCTGTGTCTCAGTCCAGGCTCTGCATCCTTCCAAGGCTGCATTTGACAGGAAGTTGGGTCATAGCACTGCGTGAAGGCTCCTCCCACTTCCCAAAAGTCAGAAGGACGCTCCAAATGCATACTGGGAATGCGTCCTACTGTTAGCCCATTCCAAGGCTGCACCGCTACTATCCTTCACCTCCTTCTGTATCCCAGGATGCTTTGCCTGCTGCTGCAAACACACCTGCACACCTGAGCAGTGGCAGAGTTCAGGTGTTTCTAATGTCTACCTGCCAGGGGCCGTTTGCCTCAGATCTGGTTCTTCTTGTTGTCATGCAAATCGGAGGATTTCTTCATTTAAAGGTGCAGCACAAGACCTGGTCCCTCCTCCATGGACCACCAGGTGCATTGTGAGAAGCTGGTGCCTTGTTTGGAAACTAACCGACTGTGTTTCTGCTGAAGGATGTGGAGGCCTTCTGCTACAGAGCTCCACATCTGACCACTGACTTCCTGCATGAGCACTTCACCGGAGACCGAGCCGAGGCCCAGGTTCTGGACGTGGGCTGCGGGTCAGGACTGGTGGCTAAACTGGTGAGAGACGGCGTGAGAAGCTGTACGGGCCACTAGGGGGTGCTACTCACATGGCTTCTCTGTCAATGTGTGTGTCAGATGTTTGAGCAGGGCTTCAGGGACTTTGTGGGTGTGGACGGGAGTGAAGGAATGCTGCTGGAGGCTGAGAAGACAGGCCTCTACAGGAAGCTGGAGCTGGCCATCCTGGGACCAGAGACACTGCCTGCAGCCACAGGTACCAGACAGCGCCCCCAATCTGCAACAGGCAGCACTGCTCCACTGGAGTTATATGGAGCTGCTGTCTGTCTTCCTCTAGGTGTGTTTGACGTGGTGATTGTCGCTGGCGCTCTGGATGAGGGCTTCATCCCCGTCAGTGTGGTCAAGGAGCTTCACCGAGCCGCCAAAGCAGGTAACCACTGGCTGACAAGGTGAAACCAGACCAGGGTCCCCAGCTGACATCAGGTGTGTGTGTGTGTGTGTGTGTGTGTGTGTGTGTGTGTGTGTGTGTGTGTGTGTGTGTGCAGGAGGCTTGTTGTGTCTCGGCCGAGGTGAGCACAGCGTTCCAGCCAGTGACGGCTACAAGAAGAATCTAGAGGCGGAGTTCCAGCGGATGGAGGAGGCGGGGCTCTGGAGTCTGCTGGCCCTCAAGCAAGCACACAGATACATGGAGGACGCCCACCAGGAGCACAGTGAGCACGGAGACCAGCAGGGGGAGCTGTACATCAGTGGGACAGTCTATTTGTACAGAAAGACAGAAAGTTAACAGTAACAGTGAGGTGAGGTGCTGAGAGCGCCACCTGCTGTCGTACATAGGCAGCGATGCGAATAAAGTCGTTATCTAACATTCTATCTATCTGTAATTCTACTAGACCCATTATAACCCCATAATATTGGAATAGTTTAATAATTTATAATTAGTTTATTTGAATAAATGATCAAATATAAAATTGTCAGTCCACCTTCACCCATCCATCCATTCACCCTATACCTGCTCCTTCCTGAGCGCAGGGTCACGGGGGTCAGCTGGAGTCTCTCCCAGCTGTCATAGGGCAAAGGCAGGGTGACAACCTGGACAAGTGGCCACTTCATCGCCGCACACACACACACACACGCACGCGTGCATGTTTTTGGGGTGTGAGGAAGCTGGAGAACCTGGAGAGAACCCAGAGAGAACCCAGCAGACACTGGGAGAACCTGGAGAGAACCCAGCAGACACGGGGAGAACCTGAAGAGAACCCAGCAGACACTGGGAGAACCTGGAGAGAACCCAGCAGACACTGGGAGAACCTGGAGAGAACCCAGAGAGAACCCAGCAGACACGGGGAGATCATGCCTCCACCTCCACACAGGAAGGTCCCAGGCCCGGAATCGAACCCACAACCTTCTTGCTGGGAGCCGGCAGCGCTAACCACTGCGCCACCGTGTCGCCCTCCACCTTCACCCTTTGTGTGTCTATCTAGCTGGGACAGTCACGTGACTCCTGAGCGACAGTTTTTGGCTCTCGGGTCACATGATGCTTTCACAGCAGTTTGCAAGACTTGGGCGCCTCCTGGTGGTGTGCTGGCGTTTCCACCGTACACACCCTCGCTGCTGTTTATTGTCTGGCTGTGGTGATGGTGCAGGGGGCGTGGCCTCCGCTGCTGCCACAGAGGAAGCTGATGAGGTGAAGCCTCACTCTGCTGTCAGGCTGGCTGCAGCACACACATGTAAGTGGCTTGGTAGCAATACTATTAGGTTCACAATATATAATACAAAAACTTTTTATCATGAAAAGAATAGAATAGACTTGAATAGAATAAAATAGAAAGCCTTAATTATTCACACATTGGGGTCATTTGCATAATTACAGCAACAAAACGTACTGCAAAAGAAGGAACATTGTAGTGATTAATAGAAATGAAAAAAATAAATAAAATACTTAGAGAGTATAAGAAACAGTTATGAACAACTGGAGTATTTATAGTTATCTACATAATACTGACATATAAATAAAATGGTTTTTTTTGCACCTTTGTAATATGTAAAGTGGTGAGGATGATTGTATTGAGTGCAGTTGTACAGCCTGAAGGAATGACCTGCAGGCGGCGCTCCTTCCTGCACTGAGGGTGCAGCAGCCTGGAGCTGAAGGAGCTGCTCAGGCTGTGTGGTGCAGGTGGTGGGAGGTGTTTGTGGATGCTCTGGCCGCCCACTGGCCGGCGGAGGAACTGTAGTCCTCCATGTTTCCTGGGAAGTGACTCATCCCTTCCGGACACGATCTTCGATCTTCGCCTCATCGCGCAGACTCCCTGCATCCAGCCGAGCATCACTGCAGCGGCGGCGGCGGCGGACGCTCGACACTCGGCGGCCGGGACAGCGGCCTCATCTCCGGACAGCAGCGGACGTCCCGTGACGGCGGCCGGTGCTCGCGCACTTCTGTCACCACCTGCCACCTCAGCCTCTTCGCGCTCCGTGCGGACCGGATCCTCCCGACGGCCACAAAATGGCGGATATGGTCGAACTGGGCCCCGCCTACGGTGAGTTCGGCCCGCCGGGCCGCTGCTTCGGGGATAGTTCGAGGATGATGGTTCGGTCAGGCCGCGACGTGACGTCACATGGGGTTTGTGTTTGTGCCCGTCTTTGTCCGGGAGCGGCCTGCAGGCCTCAGTGCGCGCTCCTGTCGTGTGTGTGTGTGTGTGTGTGTGTGTGTGTGTGTGTGTGTGTGTGTGTGTGTGTGTGTGTGTGTGTGTGTGTGTGTGTGTGTCAATGACGCCATGTCTGCGCCCGCCGCTGTTTGGAAACAAAAGGCAAAATGACGTCACCGTCGACGCCTGGCGCTGCCACCGTGTGTTACCAGCGGACTGAGCCGTCAGTTATTTCAGCTGCGTAACACTGAGCCGTCACGTGACTGGTCATGACGTCAGGCTGGTGCCTTCAGCCCGGCGCTGGCTGTTTCCGGTGCTAACCTCTCCCCCTTCCTGTGTGGCAGCCATGTCCCCGGTGCTGGCGGGCTTCCTGGGCGCCGCCGTGCTGGTCCTGGTGGTGGTGCTGCTGGTTCTGCTCTGGTCCTTCTGCCAGCGCCGCTACCTGCAGCTGTCGGGCCGCTACAAGCTGCACGGCGACCGCTACTGCGACGCCGAGGACCCGCCCTACAAGTTCATCCACATGCTGAAGGGCATCAGCATTTACCCAGAATCCCTCAGCGGCAGCAAGCGGATCGTGCGTGGCGCGCGTCGCTCCGAACGCTCCGACCGGGGCTGCGGCGGCCCGGCGGGGCGAGGCATGGTGCTGGTGGACGCCGAGAACAACATCCTGGACGTCCCCGGGCAGCTTCAGATGAGCCATCTGGTCCCGCCTGCCGCCGCCTCAGGCCCCGCCCAAGGCCCCGCCCGAGCGGAGCGCGCACTGCCGGTCCGGGCCGACTACTGCTGCCTGGACAGCAGCTCGGCCGGCAGCAGCAAGACGGCCTCACCCTTCACGCCCGCCTCCTCGGAGCCCGAGCCCAGCCTGGGCGCCGTCAGCCTCACGGTCGACTACAACTTCCCCAAGAAGGCGCTGGTGGTGACCATCGTGGGCGCCCGCGGCCTGCCCGCCATGGACGAGCAGGCGGGCAGCTCCGACCCCTATGTCAAGATGACCATCCTGCCGGACAAGAAGCATCGCGTCAAGACCCGCGTGCTGAGGAAGACCCTGGACCCGCTGTTCGACGAGACCTTCACCTTCTACGGCGTGGCCTACAGCTCGCTGCCGGAGCTCACGCTGCACTTCCTGGTCCTCAGCTTCGACCGCTTCGCCCGCGACGACGTCATCGGGGAGGCGGTGGTGCCGCTGAAGGGCGTGGACCCGAGCACGGGGCGGGTCCACCTGAGCCAGGAGATCACCAAGAGAAACATGCAGGTGGGTGCTGCGCTGCCCCCCCCCCGGAAATCGCATTACACACTGCAGGCACTTTCCGTGGGAGCATATGTAAGTGTGTGCGTGTGTGAGGCATCATATGCTGTGCTTGTGTTGCAGTGTGACAGTCGTGGAGAGCTGCTGGCGTCTCTGTCCTACCAGCCGGTGTCCCACCGCCTCAGCGTCGTCGTCCTCAAAGCCCGACACCTGCCCAAGATGGATATGAGCGGCCTGTCAGCAAGTAAGAAACTCTAATCAAATAGTTCGGTCAAGAATCCCTGATCGTCTAGTCCGGTCTAGAATCCCAGATCGTCTGGTCCGGTCTGGAATCCCAGATCGTCTACTCAGGTCTGGAGTCCCTGATCGTTTAGTCCGGTCTGGAATCCCTGATCGTTTAGTCAGGTCTGGAATCCCAGATCGTTTAGTCAGGTCTGGAATCCCTGATCGTCTTGTCCGGTCTGGAGTCCCTGATCGTCTACTCAGGTCTGGAGTCCCTGATCGTTTAGTCAGGTCTGGAGTCCCTGATCGTTTAGTCAGGTCTGGAATCCCTGATCGTTTACTCAGGTCTGGAATCCCAGATCGTTTAGTCAGGTCTGGAATCCCTGATCATCTTGTCCGGTCTGGAATCCCAGATCGTCTATTCAGGTCTGGAGTCCCTGGTCGTTTAGCCAGGTCTGGAGTCACTGATCGTCTAGTCCGGTCTGTAATCCCAGATCGTCTAGTCCGGTCTGGAATCCCAGATCGTCTACTCAGGTCTGGAGTCCCTGATCGTCTAGTCCGGTCTGTAATCCCAGATCGTCTAGTTCGGCCTGGGATTCCAGGTTGTCTAGTCCGGTCTGGAGTCCCTGATCGTTTACTCGGTCTGGAATCCCTGATCGTTTAGTCAGGTCTGGAATCCCTGATCGTTTAGTCGGGTCTGGAATCCCTGATCGTTTAGTCAGGTCTGGAATCACTGATCGTCTAGCCAGGTCTGGAATCACTGATCGTTTACTCACCTCGGGAATCACTGATCGTCTAGCCAGGTCTGTCGCTGCTCCTTCTCTCCTTTAGATCCGTACGTGAAGGTCAACGTGTTCTATGGCCGGAAGCGCATCGCCAAGAAGAAGACCCACGTGAAGAAGAGCACGCTGAACCCCGTCTTCAACGAGTCCTTCATCTACGACATCCCGCCGGAGCTGCTGCCCGAGATCTCCGTCGAGTTCCTGGTGGTGGACTTCGACCGCACCACCAAGAACGAGGTTCTGGGCCGCCTGCTGCTGGGCCTGCACAGCCCCGCCCCCTCTGGCTCCGCCCACTGGAAGGAGGTGTGCGAAAACCCCCGTCGGCAGATCTCCAAGTGGCACAACCTGAGCGAGTACTGAGGGCGGAGTGACAGACTCAGAGCGCACGCACACACACACACACACACATACATACACACACACACACACACACACACACACACACGCACACACACACACACACTGATGTCATGTTAGTCCATCCTGTCCAGTGATGACTTCTGGTGATTTCTGAGGTCCAAGGCAACAACCACCTGGTCTGTTGCAGGTGAAGTTGTGTTTGTTTTTTGTTTTGGTTTTAGACACACACACACACACCACACACACACACACACACACACACACACACTCTATGTCCTTGTCTCCTTTGCTGTCAAGAAAACAAAATAAGATCCGCTGCCCTCCTCTCTCTGTGGCCCCTCCCACTGGCTCAACAGGAAGTGGACTAGTCAGCACAGGAAGTGCCGCCCCTCCCCCCAGTTCATTGCATGTTTGTGTAAAAATACGAACTGCTGACTGACTGACAGGAAGTGGAACTCCTCTTAACTCCTCCCCCTGACACCATCATCATCACTTTCTTCTCTTCATGGGTTTCCCAAGCACCGCCCCTCATTTCCTGCTGCGGCAGGAAGTAGGCGTCGCAGCTCGTCGTCGTCATCGTCAGTTTCCAACCAGGCAAGGGTGACGCGACGGCAGCCGCGTGATGCTGGAAGTGAAAGGCAAGCAAATAAGACGCCAGAATTCTGGGATTACCACGCCCCCAACTCTTTTGATTGGTCCCTGCAATGTCTCTTCTTCTTTTGGCTCATCTTGCTGATTCCCCATCGACTCGCTACATGCACCACCATTACTCACTGAGGGAAAACAAATCCCCTAGTGGTCGTTTAGAATGACAATTAACACCCGCTGGCTTCAGCAATGAAGCAACTTTGTCATCGTGGCGAGTTGTCAACACTGCAAGGAAGCACACACACAGTGGCTGTGTCTCAACCCAGGGTCTGCATCCTTGGAAGGAAGCGTCCTCTGTCTGAAGGAAGCGTCCTCCAAGGACCCGGCCCAGAAGGACCGACCCAAACCCCGCCTCCCCGGTAACCACACGGGACGGTCTAGCCTTGGGCGTATTTCCTGGTTGCGTCACCGCCGTTCCCTCCTGCTGGCCAACCCAGGAAGTGACGTTTTCATAGCATCAAGCTAACCATTGGTTCACCAGCTAACGATGGCGTTGGATGTTCAAATCAGTAAAAACCCTGCGTTAAAAACTGAATATTTGATGTGAAATTTCAATACTTCAATTTATATGGGGTGTCTTTGCCAGTAGATGGCGCTAATTTCAGCTAACTTCCCAGGATGCTTTGCAGCAGCAGGCAAAGCATCCTGGGATACAGAAGGAGGTGAAGGATAGTAGCGGTGCAGCCTTGGAATGGGCTAACAGTAGGACGCATTCCCAGGACGCATTTGGAGCGTCCTTCTGACTTTTGGGAAGTGGGAGGAGCCTTCACGCAGTGCTAGGACGCAACTTCCTTTCCAACGCAGCCTTGGAAAGATGCAGAGCCTGGACTGAGACGCAGCCTTTGATAGTCCACCTCCAGAGGTTTGGACTACACATATAAAAGACTCCCATGTGTAGCCTAAGGAATCTAGGCATATATATCATACAACTATAGCACCTTGCATTCCATGAAATGCAGCTCAAAGTGCTTTACACAGTGTGACAGGGAAAAGTACAAATGATTAACAAAGCAGAAATGAAAAGTCAAAGCATTTAAAGCTTCAGTACCAGAAGGAAACACTCTGAAGACAGTGTGGACATGAAGAACAGCTCTGGAGCTCCGTGCTCTCCACACACACTGCACGTTGTTTCAAGCAATCAGTATAATTATCCTTCAGCCACCAAAGGTGGCGCACTCGAGGTAGAATTGAGACACATTGCAGGGACCAATCAAATGAGTTTGGGGGGCGTGGTTTTCCCTGTTTCCTCCTGGGGGGAGAAAAATCTCGCAAACAGGATGTTGGTGTAGCATCACCAGCTACTTCCTGTCTGGTGCTCTCGTGTCATTGGCTGTTTGTTAAGAGAGTTTCCTGATTATGCTAGCTAACGTAACATTTGGTAGTGTGAGGTAACCCACCCCTGTACCTTTGTGACCAGTTTCTTTCTGTGAACCCTCCCCCTGCTCTGCCAGCTGGTGGCGCCGCTCCCGCAGCCTCCAGATCAACATGGCCGCCGTCTCTCCCGCTCGCTGGCGTCAGAAGCGCACGGAGCGCTCACTTCATCCACGCTAATCTGACGGGGTTAACGCAGGAAGTGTTGAACCCGTACATTGGCTGCACTCGCGTGTCTGAGTGCAGCAAAACGAGCGCCCCCTGCTGTAGACCCGGATGCTAACTACTGTGCTAGGTTTGTTGATACTGACTGGATGTGAAAATAAAACAATTAATCCCTGTGAGAGTGACGTCGTCTGTGCTGCTCTTACCGCCCCGGTTTAGAGAAAGCAGTTCCAGGAATTGACCTCCAGGGGGCGGGCGAGACCTTGAGGAAAGAACCCCGATGCAACATGGCATTGATATATGATACATATCTTGATATGTCATGTCTGCGATGGCTCCTCCCTGATACACAGGTCAGGGGTCAGAGGTCAACACTAAAACCTTTTATTGATTATTTCCGGACTTAAAAATGACTCCTATTCCAAACACTCACAGAGCTGAAGCTTGCTAACAGGTATATTTTAAACCAGCTGGAATATGCCTCCATCTGTCACACACACACACACACACACACACACACACACACTGTAGTGTACACACACCCTTTGTGTGAAACTGATGGCTCTCTGCGCCCTCTGCTGGTTTACTACGGCAAGCCAGGAGTGTCTCATCAGGCAGTCTGTTGTTTCATGTGATCAACCGCAGCATCAGCACAGCCGTGGGTCATGTGACTAACCTCTATCCACCAATCAGAGCAGGTCAGCAGCTGTTGTTCTACCTGCTGTCCAGCAGGGGGGGCCTGGAACCACGTCACCCTTATTCTCAGCGAATGCGTATCACTAGTACATAGATGTCAAACTCTGGCCCCTGCACTAGTTCAATCGTCACTGGTCCCACACTTCCTCTTCTGGCTCCTCCTACTCCTCCCTGCATTGGCTCCTCCCCCTTGCCAGTGTCTGGCAGGAAGTCGCTAACAAGCGGAAAGTTCCAAAACATCACGAGACCGCGGCAGGAAAATGGAGGTATTTACAGAGCCAGCAGCTGACATCCCATACAGACAGGAGTGTCATGTGACAGAGTGATGTGATGTGTGATTGGCTGAGGAGGCGTCTGCTGCTGCCAGATTGCGGTCAGATCCACAGGAGTCAAATCAAACTTTATTCTCACACAACACAATTTCCACCGTTGGCCGTTTCCCAGCATGCCGAGCAGCTCCGTCTGGACTGATTAGGAGGAGCCGCGAGTCCAGGCGTGGGCAAACTACGGCCCAGGGGCCACACGTGGCCCATTAAGCGTTTTAATCCGGCCCTTAAGCAGAATTTATGATATTAACCGTCAGTCAGTCATCAAACAGCTGCATCTCCTCCATGGTTGCAGTGTTTCCAGAGTCATGTCAATAAAGAGCTCAACCCCCTGGTGGTCCGGGGTGGTGCTAGATGGTTCTAGGTGGTTCTGGACGGTTCTGGATGGTTCCCAGAGCTCAACACCCTGGTGGTCTGGGGTGGTGCTAGATGGTTCTAGGTGGTTCTGGATGGTTCTAAGAGCTCAACACCCTGGTGGTCGGGGGTGGTGCTAGATGGTTCTAGATGGTTCCAGATGGTTCTAGGTGGTTCTAAGAGCTAAACAGCCTGGTGGAGCTTCAAAGACTCTGACTTGGTTGCAGCTTTGCTTTGCTTCATTTTCCATTGACCTTACAGCAACATGTTTTCTCCATGATATCCCAGGATGGATGGATTGTTTCCTCCTATGAGGTGGCTCACCAGAACACTCCATCTATCTGCTGCTGCGGCCCACCAGTCAAAACCACTGCTGGAGTGGAAGAGGCAGGACACTGCTTGCCTGTTGATGCTCTGGCACTACACGTGTTAGCTCGTAGCCACATGGTCAGATGACGGCGGGGGCAGACGCACACAGCGGCGCCATCATGTGGAGGCCTCTGTGCTGTCCGACCTCTGGCAATAGAGAGAGCAGAATTCCACGCTGCTTCAGAGAAGAGCCTCCGCATTAACCAGCAGAGGAAACTCCTCCCAACGGTGCATGATGGGAAGCAGTGAATGATTGTCCCAGATTGTGATTAACGTGACCTGAGGACCTTCACAGAATCTTCACCGAGTTTAGAGGAAGACTGAGTCGACTGGCTCGTGAATCAACCTGCTTGCTTTAGTGTCGTCACAACAGAGTTCTAGGTCGGGACCAGGATCTGGATCAACGGGTCAGGATCAGCAGGTCTGGACCAGCAGGTCTGGAGCCTAAGGAGAAGGAACACTGACTTTCAAAAGGCAGAAGCCTGGAGCAGATCTTGACTCCCAGATCATTGCTGTTTACTGTCCTGGTCCAAGGAACCTGCTGGAGATCAAACTGATCCCACTGATCATTGGGATCTTCTGCAAGGCCACATCTGGCTCGACCAGACCAACCAAAGGTCCCAACACGTGGGAAGAAACCCGCTGGAACACAAGGAGGGCATGCAAAGTTCACAGTGAAAGATCCCAGGATTTGAACCCTGGACCTTCTCAGGCTGTGGTCCTCCACTGGAACCAAAGGTCCATGACCCAACAGGAACTGAAGAGATCGTTTGAGTGCAGCTGTGAAACACCAGTAACAGCACGTGTTGGCCAGCAGGTGGCAGCAGGTACAGCCTACTGCCAAAGGTGCAGGTGGGAGCACTTAGAGGTTCAGTGTCAGCTGAGAAGTTCTTCCAGGTGTGAAGGGGGCGGAGTCACCTGCTGCACTGCTGGCTAGCACCGTTAGCATGCTGCTCCAGTGGGGGTTAGTTAGTGGAGGTCCTGCTAAGCTAGCGCTGGGCTAACAGAAGCTCCACCTTCTGCTATCTGGAGCGATCTGTCATAATGAGATGATTTTATAATCCTCCTCCCCCTCCGGCCATGAGCCAATGAATGACTTCCTTCACTGTCTACTAATTGATTGGTCGCCCCAACAAGCAGACAAACACGCCGATTCATCGGCAGTGATGTCACTGGAGTTGGTCCAATCAGCTCTTCTCTTCAACCACTAAAAGTGTCCCAGCTCTTCCCAACTGATCACATCGCTGCCAGACCTTCATCATCTCACTCATCTTCATCTTCACCTTGGAGCCGAGCTTTCCTGGACAGCCGCAGCTCTCTGATGGGGTAAGAACGACCGATCAGAAGATCAATAGCAGCATCTTCTCATCTTCTCATCAATCGATTCTACAGCATGAAAAACCTTCAGAGGACGATGATTTCCCATCAGCCCTGAGGCTGTGGCCTGGTTCCGACCCAACACCACCTAGATACCTGGTTCCACTGACCAGTGTGTGTGTGTGTGTGTGTGTGCGTGCGTGCATGTGAGTGTTTGTGCCAGAGAAAGTGTGTGTGTGTGTGTGTGTGTGTGTGTGTGTGTGTGCCAGTGTGTGTTTTATCTCTTTGGAGCTCCCTGATTTCTCGCCTGTTGTGTGAACAGTGGTGTTCTTTGTGCTGCACTGGCAGCTGACTGCCACATGGTGCCGCCGTCACCCTGACGTCTTGTGTTCTTCATCTGACCTTCAGATTTGGAGAAGGAGACATGTCCGACGATGAGGTGAGTCCAGCGAGCGCCTGGGACCTGCAGGTGAAACCATGGAGGGGGCGGGGTTTATATCCTGACCCCTGGCCAATAGGGGGCAGTTTAGGCCGTTTAGTCTTCCATTTGAATTTAAATGTTATTTGACTTTTCAAACCCTCAACCCTCTCGGCTCAACAAGTGGGTGGAGTCAGCGGGAAACCATGTGACTGTGTGTTTCAGACCAGCGCTGTGCTCAGAGCTTCTCGCCTCCCGCTCTTTCGCTCGGCGCTGCAGTCCGTCACCTCGGCCTACTCAGAGGCCAAAGGTCGCTATAGCCTGCTGGGCCTGGTGGGGGGCGTGGCCGAGGACGGCGTGCGCCGCATCTCCGACGTGGCCATGAGACAAGCCTCGCCCATCCTGCAGAGCCTGGAGCCACAGAGTAGGCCAAACTTCCGTTGCTAATGTTAGCTAATGTTGCTAAAGCTAGCTCCAGAATACAGCCAATGACTCTGAGCTAACCGTGCCGATGCTAATACTGCTCATTCAATCAGCGGTGCACATGATTGCATCACAACTTGTAGCAACATGTAGGCTAACTAAACTGCTGTTTGATGGCTGCCGTACGATACATGCTAACCATGCTAATACTTCAGTCGAGGTGGCCAACAGCTTTGCTCTGGTCGGCCTGGACCGTCTGGAGAGGAACTTCCCCATCCTGAACCAATCAACAGACGAGGTTGGTCCCACTTCCTCCTTCGCGGCAGATCACATGACCCTGAAGCCCAGGTGACCCGTGGTGGATGTCTCCAGGTGATGGGCCACCTGAAGGATGCCCTGCTGGTGACCCTGGACGACGTGCAGCTGTGGGTGGTGGACGGTCTGGACGGCGCCCTGGACCAGCTAGAGCGCCTGTCGGGCGCCGCCCGGGCCGCCGCCCACCAGCTGCAGGACTCGCAGGTGGGCCGGGCCGCCACCTCGGGATTGGACGACGTGCTGAGCCGCCTGGAGGACGCCACCGCCTACTACCTGCCCCTCCCACCCACACTGCGTGAGTACAGCGGGACTCTGGGGGCTGAGTGGGCGGAGCTAGTGCGGAAGTCAAGACAGCACCAACTGAGACCGAGACCAGACCAAGACATTTGGGTTTGGAGACCAAGACCAATCCACTGGCCGAGCTACTGCAGAGCCACGCCTCCACACCCCACCGCTGCCCCCCAGAGGCCAAACACTTGACGACGATGATGATGTAACATGTGGCCCCCAGGTCGGGAGTGGGAGCTGAGGGTCCGGGAGCTGGAGGAGGAGGACGAGGACGAGGACGAGCCGGGCCTGTGGACCAGAGTGCGCAGCCTGCTGCTCAACCTCAGCCTGCAGCTCTACCACCGCCTCAGCAAAGTCAGGGAGCAGCTGCTGGGCGCCGTGGCCTCACTGGGCGTCGCCGCCGACACGGTGAGACGCGCAAGCTCGCTTCCACCCTCGGCCAATGGGGGGCGCAGCGGGGGTGCGAAATACCCGCAGATATTTTGGGGGGTTCTCCGTCCTCACAGACATTCTAGTAGTGGCGAGTGGCGATAATATATCTTGACTTATAAATAAATGACCATTAGAAAAAATATGAGACCCTCTTAAATTTTGCTTTGAGGCCTCCAGGGGGTAGGTTAATCGGAAGGGTCCGACCCCCCCATTATTGGTCCACTTGGGGGGGGCGACCTTAAGCCTGAGTGGTGCAGGTGGAACTCACAGGTGTCGCTGGACTGGTTCCTCCTGCTGCAGGTGGGTCTGGGCCAGGTCCTGGAGCTGGCAGGCGAGCTGCTGCAGTACCTGCAGACCTTCCTGGTGGCGCTGGTGTACCGGGCCGAGGGCGTGCGGGAGCTGAGCGTGCAGCAGATCCGGGGGCGGGCCCTGACCCTGGTGGAGCTCAGGCCCGTCCGCCAGGTCCTGGAGCTGCCGCTGCAGGTCCAGAGGCTGCTGAGGGACCTTCAGGAGCTCTCCAAGATCCTGCTGCAGCTGCTGGTCAACAGCACGCCGCTCTACAACATGGTGAGTGAGACTCTGTGCTGCCTCCAGTGGACAAGCACGCTGGGTACTTTGCTGTTTGAAAGAAAACCCTCCACTTCTCATTTATTCTGGACGCTGTGGCTCAAAGTGGAGCCGTTTCGACTCCGCTAAATGATTTCAGAGGGAGATTATTTTGAAAGGAACTCGGCTTTTGTGGTTTTCAGAAGGGAGGAGAACAACATTGGTTATTGTTATTGAACATGTGAACGTTCAGTAATGGCTCGCTGGTTAGAATTATTACTCATGACAGTTTGCGTAGTGCTGCGGAAACAAACAGCAGTAAAGCTCTTCAAACAATCCAGAGACTCATCATGACCTCTGACCTCTGGTCACTTCAGTCCAGATGATTCTGTCTCGACTTTTTACTTTTTGAAAAATAATCAACCAACGTATTGCTTCATTAATTCTGATACGAGTGTGAGACGTCTTCTCCTCTGGTGCCCTGCAGCTGCAGCGGCCCTCTGACCAGGAGGTGGAGGACTTCCTCAACCAGGAGGACTTGACCTCTGACCCCTCCTCCCAACGCGGCAGCAGCCTCTTCCTCAAGGCCATGGACGGACGGCCCCGGCGCCGCCGCAGCCTCCACTTCCGGGCCGCTCGGATCCCCGGGGCGCCGCAGAGCCCCGACCCGCCCAACGGGCGGCGCTCCAGCCGGAAGGATTCCCTAGAGACCGACGCCCTGGCTCCGCCCCCCGAGGCGGCGGCCCAGCGGCGCCCGTCCAGGGCGGAGCTGCTGCTCACGCCCATCAAACAGTTTGTGACTCAGAGTCAGAAGGCCTTCGAGTACCTGAGCCCCAACTCCCCCGACAACGCCGCCAACGACTCGGCCCCGGCTAGCCGCTAACCGCTAGCAACCCTAGCCTGCTGCCCCCACCCCCCACCCCCCACCCAACGCGCTCCCGAAACCAATCGCAGCCTCCGAGCCATCAGAGGGTGGCCGTGGACACCGGCAGCCCCCGGTCACGCCCTCCTCCGACCAATCAGGCGCACCGCTCAGGTGTGGTGGAGGTCCGAGGGGGGCGTGGCCAGACACCGCCTCTAATCCTGCAGCTCAAACATGTTGCACTTTTTTTTTTTAGCAATAAAAACCCTCCCCTTCCTCCCACACCCACCACCCATCCAGGAGGTGCTGAAGGATCCGCAACGTCTGGACGCTGGAGAAGAAGAAGATGATGAAGAAGATGAAGAAGATGAAGATGAAGAAGATGAAGAAGATGAAGAATGAATTAATACATTTGTAATGCTGTTTGTTGTCCACGCCGCAGCAGAAACAATAAAAACGCTTCTCAACTGCAGCTTCTGCGTGTCCACACTGCATTCTCTCAGACCGCCAGCAGGTGGCGACCACTCACCATAACCACATACAGAGTGTCCGTCTCCGCTGGCGGAGGCCTTGTCAGTGAGTCATCACGAGGAGTCTGTTGAAGGTCAGAGGGTTGCTGGTTCAAAGACGAGGCGATTAACAGCTTCACTGAGCGTCTGTTGGGTGCAGTGTTGCTGCTCGCCAGTAGGGGGCGGCGCTGTGAGGACAAGGCGCGCTCACTGGGTGTGTTAGACAGTTTATTGAGACAATGGAAGTTACAGTTACAGATACAGTTACAGTTACTTCATGCTAGTCACAGTTTAGCGGTTAGCGGCTGCGGTTGGCAGAGGATGGACCCGCCCACTGCTCTTCACTTCCTGTTGGCAGGATCCGAGCCGGCGGCCGTTCCATCCACTCCACACCCCCCTCAGCTTCACACATCAGATCTGGAGCGGCACCCCCTCTGGTGGCAGGCTGTCACTGCAGCAGGCAGCCACACTTGATGTTCTTCACCTTGTCGGCGGCGCCAAAGACCTGGACGGCCTGGTTGTTGATCAGGGTCCAGAAGTTCTCGAAGGAGATGTTCTGGCCGCTCTCGACCTCCATCTTCTGCAGGAGGCTGTCCAGCCCGCCGCCGCCCTCCGCAGCCTGCGACAGGAAACAGGAAGTGACATGCCGAGTTACAGGGAAGAAGACCCCCCCCCCCTCCTCCCCTCCTCCCTTGGGCTGTGCAGCTGTGCTACTGGCCGAGCCCCCTGTGATGTCATCAATGAGGTCACACCTTGGCCACGGCGGGCAGCTGCTGGGACACCAGGCTCTGGAACTGGGAGTTGCTCAAGGTGGCGCTGTTGTCTGCAGCCTTGTGGAACTCTGTGACCAGCGTGTTGATGGCCAGCTCCAAATCTGAGTACTGAGAGACACACAACTTCAGCTCACAGCAACACAACACACACACAAAGAGCACTCCTACACACACACACACACAGTTTGTTTTGTTGCAACACAGCTGGAATCTGAGGAATTTCCTGCAGCCGTCTTCAATGGGAGCTCTGTACTGACCCCTGGAGGCTGGACTCAAGCACTGCAGCTGCCCACTCGGTTACAGCAGACTACACTTCCCAGAGGGCCGTTCACCTCGTGGCCTAGCTCGCCGCAATGTGGGGCTTTTCTGGAGAGAGATGCGGGCGAATCCACAACTGAGGGCTCCGCCGTTGTTAGCTTTGGCGTTAGCTCCACTGCTCAGGAGGAGTTAGCATCGAGCTTAGCGCAAGCTCACGCGCCACAGGTGCTTCTGAAGTGGTTTGACTGTCACGCACCGGCCGCCTGCTTCTAGCTTGAAGTGTGAAGACTGTGAACACGTTTGTCTGTCGTTACTGAGACTAAATACACCTGTTAGCTTCACCTGTGCTAACAGTTAATAGCAATCAACACAACAGCTGTGTGTTTTTGCGTTAGGGTTAGGGTTAGGGTAGACAAAATTAGCGAGGGTTCTAAAGCATCAGTGGCACCTTCTGCTTTTTTCTTTAGCCTGTTAGCAGTGTGTAGCCTGAGGAGAGGGTGGGGCCTGCGTCAACAGGGCGAGTGTGTTGACTCTCGGGCTCCGCAGTGCAGCGCTGCATTTGCACCAGAAAACGGCATCATCTTCCAAAAATGTTGCCGCTGTCTGGCCATGTCCCAGAGGCCCCGCCCACCCTTAAGGTTGGACGGACTGAGCCTTTAAACTGTGGAATTAGGAGGGAGGGGTTGTGGCCCCCGAGGGGCCCCGGCAGCAGCTGCTGCTGCAGCTGGAGCAGCTCAACAGCTGGATGACATCAGGAGCGACCGCTGTTGTGAAAGAGGGCGGCGGCCACAGAGATGCTGCGTGCCGCCAGTTCATCCACCGGCTCCAGTGTCACAGTGGAGGGGTTCAGTGTGGCAGCGGCAGCAGTTCAGCTGGTCCACTGGCTGAGGGCAGCGCCTCCTTTTATTGGGCCACTGGGCTGAATCAAAAGGGGCGGAGCCTCAGAGTGACACAGGTCAGCACAGCAGGCGTGGTCTCGCGCACACACACACACACACACACACACACACACACTAATGGTTAACCAGGGTGTGTTTCATTCACAAGAAGAACATTAATGTAACTCTGCTGGAGCTCAGCAGAACTGAACTCAACATACTGAACGCTCCACTTCCGGTTTGAAGTTAGTCGTTAGTTGTTGAGCCGGGCGCACGCACGCAAAAGCAAACAGACACCGGCGCTCCAGCGTACGTGTGTATACACACACACACACACACACACACACACACACACACACACACAGCGTCAGGTTTTTAAGCCTTCGTCAAAAGTCAGTTCACGTCAGTCACGTGATAGGCGGCCGGTCAGCTGATCTCACCTTCGTCGCCATCTGCTCGGCTGTGTTCGTCCGGTAGAGAAGATCCGAAGAGCCGAAGAGCCGCAGAGCCGAGTCGCCGACAGACTGACGGACTGACGGAGCTGCGCTCGGACTGAGCCTTCCAGCCGCCAGCGCCCCGCCCATTGTGTGTGGTTTGGGTTAGCCGCGCACGCGCGCACACAGTTATTTGGCATGTGTGCGTGTTGACGTGTTGACTCTTCTCGCCTTGTGTGTGTGTGTGTGTGTGTGTGTGTGTGTGTGCGGTCCAACCCGTGTGTCGATGGACACCTGAGCTCACCTGAGAGCTTCCGGTGTTTTTGGCGGGCTGCTTCTTCACTTCCGGTTCCAGCTATCTAATGCTAGCAGGCTCACTTTGCAACAGAGGAAGCCCGCCATAGCGCCCCCTACAGGCAGCTGGCCGCGGTGTGGGTTAACGACTCTTTGAGTTCAACACGTTAAGACACACAAACGCGTCGTCACGCAGCAGCTCTGGGGTTGTCGTTGTTGTGAAGCCCCTCCCCCACCACGCCCCCCGGCTCCTCCCCCTCCCCCTCCTCCCCTCTGGGGTTTCCTGGCCCAGAACCAGTCCTGCAAGGTCTGCCCGAGAGGAGAAGAGGAGGTGGATCTGGGGGGGGGAGGAGGAGAAGGACCAACTCCCATAGTGAAGAGAAATAAGAGCCACTTGAAGAACCAGGACCAGAACCAGGACCGGGAGTCGAACCAGGGAGCCCAGCCAGCTTTATTTACAAAGTTAGAGCCCAGCTCCTCCACCAGGGGGCAGTCCTGGAGGTCCTGGCAGGTCTCGGAGAGTCCTGCAGGTCTTGTGGAGAGCCAGGTGGATGGACCAGCACAGTGTGGAGGTTCTGGTTCTGGAGGCTTAAGGTCTGTGGGATGATGTCTGACCCCGCCCTGTTCTGGGCCGGCCTGTGGGCTTCACTGAGCAGAGACACAGTGGGAAAAGAGGCGTTTGGTGACTTTCAGAACCAGACGAAGTGAAGGATGCGACTGGACCCACCTAGGCTCCGCCCCCGACTGCAAGCTGAGGTCATCGCCGCTGTCGCTGCTGCTGCTGCGGCTGCTGATTGGTTGTGTGGCTGTGGTGCACCTTCGAGGGGGCGGGTCCTCATCACTGGAGTCCCTGCTCAGGAGGCGGAGCATCATTATCAACAGGAAGTGGAGACACATGGTGCAACAATGTCACGTTGGCTCAGTGATTCACTCACAGCTCAGGGGTCAAAGTTCGTACACACGTCCGACACATATTTATCACCCTGTGGAGACACCTGCGGCAGTGCACACCTGTCACACACACACACACACACACACACACACACACACACACACACACATCTTATTTGTTCATATTCAGGCAGTGACAGAAAAAACAAACCGTCACAGAGAGACAAGAGACACTACAGCGCCACCTAATGGTGGTAACAACATCTCGCTGGTTTATGTCTCTGCCCTCTACTGGCCTGACTTCATACTGCGGCCAGTTCCCAGAAGCCTGATTGGCCGCCTCCTGCACACGTCACATGACTCCTGCAGTGCCACCACAGGACGATCACACCTGAAACAGGAGCCATACCTGCCCAGGGCGGGACGTCCCAGTCGGCCACCGACAGGTGAGACAGGTGAGCTGCAGATGGGCTGGACACACACACACATACACGCACACACACATACACACACACACACACACACACACACACACACACACACACACACACACACAGACTGAGTGCGACCTGGCAGGTGATGACGATCCTGCTGGAGGACGAAGGGGTTTGTACCTGGACAGGTGGCTCCGCCCCCCTCTTGGTCTCCTGGCACAGCTCCGCCTCAGGGCCCTCCTCTCCATTCTCCTCTGGTCCAGGATCTGCTGCCGTAGGAAGTGGATCCTCTCCTGCTCCGTGGGGGTGAGGGTGTGGGTGTGTTTTTGTGTGTGTGAGTGTGTGTTTTTATGTGTGTGTGTGTGTGTGTGTGTGTGTGTGTGTGTGTGTGTGTGTGTGTGTGTGTGTGTGTGTGCGCACCTGCTCTCTCTCAGGATACAGTGAAGCGCAGACCAGGCGTCGGCATCGCTGCATGAAGCCGCCGCCCACGGCGACCAGGAGCGCCAGACCGGACAGGAACCCTGTGGCGGCGGCAGGGAGCCTCAGAACCAATCAGAGCCGCAGGAAGCAGGTCATGTGACAGTATGTGGGAGTGGCCCCTCACCCAGGATGAAGTAGGAGGCGTGGTCCGGCTGGGACGGCTGCAGCAGACACTTCCTGCTGATGACAGTGATGTTTCCTCCCTGCAGCAGGTCAAAGGTCGCCACCAGGTCCCTGAAGATGTCCGACAGGTATCCGGTCCCGCCCACCTGCACCGCCACCTCCACCGGGGCTGCAGGAGGCGACCCTTACAGTCACCACCGCTGACATCACGGCGTGGAGATCATCACACATCAAGGTCTCACCTCTGGCCACCACGTCCTTCTCCACCAGGTGGCGCCCCTGGTCCAGGATCCAGAAGACCAGGAAGTCCAGCGCCACCAGCAGGCCGCCCGTCAGCAGGTGCCTGAGGACCGAAGCCACGCCCCTCACCGCCGTCTTCCACTCCCGCGCCGTCAGGTGCCACGACACTGCGGGGCGGAAACAAGGTCCTGTCACACCTGGGGGCGGAGCCAAACGTCCTCCTGCTGCATCGCGTAATCCAAGTATCACCAAGTACAACAGTACAGTAGCACCTGTAGCGTATCGTAACAAGTCGTATCGAGTCGTATTGTGTTGTATCGAGTCAAATTGAGTCTTATCAAGTCATATATCGAGTCATCTCCAGTCGTAGGTACCCTGTGACAAGCAGCGCAAAACAGTTGAGACACACACACACACACACACACACACACACACACACACTGTATTGACCTGGTGAAATGAAGGTCTGGGCTTCTCTCCTTGTGATTGGCAGAATGGAGGCTCCGCCCCCTGAGGCCTCCTGCTGGTCCAGCTCTTTGAACTGAGCCGTGATGTAAATGTTGTCAAAGTCGATCTCCTGGAGATACCTGCGTCTGTAACGAGCCGCTCTACGCGCACACACACACACACACACACACACATACACACTGATGCAAACAGCATTGAGAAATCATCCTGCTAAATGCTAGCAGAGGAACGCTAACCTGAAGAAGGCCAAGGCCAGCATGAGCAGGCCGACGTAGGCCAGCGGCTGAGTCAACCTCTGGGCCACGTGCAGCTCGTCCGCCAAGTCCTCCATGATGCCCTGGTACACCTGCTGCAGCGAGCGGCTGGAGTTGACCTCCAGGTCAAAGGTCACCGAAGCCGACAGGTCAAAGTCAAATTCTTGCTTCATCCGTTCAAACGCGGCCACGGCGGCTGGAAGGAGACAAAGGTTGTTAGCTGGGAGCAGCTGCTGCTGCTGCTGCTGCGAGTCGGGGAGGGGTGGAGCTTACGGGCCGCCAGGCGCTTCCTCAGGTGGTCGGCGACGTAAGACGGCACCACGCAGAAGAGCTCGCCAGCTGGACGGGAAGGAGTGCACACTAGTTAGCTGGGTTAGCTAGCGGACGCCGGGTGAGCGCGTGGGCGTGGCAGCGTCAGCGAACGCACCGCGGGCGAGGCTGCAGAGGGGCAGGAAGCCCGTGATGATGTCACACAGGAAGCCGAAGTCTGCCAGCAGGGCGGAGCAGTCGGCGTGCGCCTGGGCAAACAGGGCACGGCACTTCCTGTAGGGGGCGCCCAGCTTGGTGTTGCACACGTCGCCGATGTCCACCAGGAAGTGGAGGACGTTCCTCAGGGTGCGAGCTGAGGGGTCAAAGGTCAAAGGTCGAGCAGTCCAGTTTCCCAGGGATCATCTTCATCACCTATCATCATCAGTGATGGTGGTGATGATGAAGATGACTGGTTGCTACAGGTGGTGCACTAGAAGACTGTTTCTCAACTGGCGAGTCGCAACCCAAAAGTGGGTCGAGGAGCCTGGCCACACCCACCGATGTGTCTGGTGGTGTCCAGCAGGGCGTCCAGGAAGCGGCGAACCCTCCCGGCGGCCGACATGGCGTTCTGGCTGATGTCCCGGATCCGGTCCAAGGCGGCTTGCAAGGGAAACACGTCAGCCAATCAGATCCCTTCTTGGCGACCTGGCGCCCTTGTGTACCGCGTTGGTGACCCCTGGTCTTGTGGGAGGGGCTTCACCACGAGCGGCTCTTACTGTAAAGGGGCGTGGCCGCCCGCTGCAACAGCTCCTGGGTTTGATTGGCGGCCAGCTCGGCCCCACACAGCAGGCTGGCGGCGGCGCGCTCCGTGTTCTCCAGCGTGTTGGTCACGGGTCCTGACAGCAGCGCCATGGCAAACAGGAAGAGGAGGAGCTTCCTGCCGTGGCCTGGAAGTAGAGCAGACCACACACCCCACCCACCGTCGTTAGCCCCGCCCGAACCTGAGATGGAAGAAGAAAAGGAGGAAATGGGGAAAACCACGCCCCCAAACTCACCCGAACTCATTTGATTGGTCCCTGCAAAGTGTCTCACTTCTACCTCCAGTGCGCCACCTTTGGTGGCTGAAGGGTAATCATGTTGACTATCCACGCTAAAGGCAACAGTTTACTTGAAACATTACGATGGGAAAGTAGCAAGATGAGCCAGAAGAAGAAGAGAGTTGGGGGCGGGGTTATCGCTATCGACCTGACCACTGACCTGAGCAGAGCGTGGGCAGCAGCACCAGCACGTCGTCCCGCACGCCGCTGCACAAGCCCAGACCGAAGGCCGCCAGAAAGGCCACGCCCACCGTGGTGTAGGCGCTCTGCCACAGCGGCTGCTTCTGCACCAGGAGCGCCGTGAGGCCGTAGAGGGAGGCCAGCAGCAGGCCGCAGAAGAACGCCACCAAGCTCCGCCCCCCTTCCACCAGCTGACGTCTGACCCTCCTCCAGCTGCTGCTGCCACTGCTGCAGATCCCAGCTAACCTGGTCACATGATCACACCAGCTTATCATGGGTTAGCATGCGCACAGTTACAAAGGGGCTGGGCCTTGGACCTGTTAGCATTAGCCTGACTGTTAGCCTGACATTCTGGTACCTGTTAACATTAGCCTGATGGTAAGCCTGTCAGTCTGGAACTTGTTAGCATTAGCCTGATTCTGTTAGCTTGTGAGTTAGCTGCAGTAATGACAAACAGACCTCTCATACATTGTTTTGTTTGAAACTGTGTGGAGAGATGTTTTAACATTCCTCCGCTGCAGCTTTTATCTTCATTCACTCAACTCGCCTGTTCCGTGCGTCTTTGGCGGTGGGCCTCTGCAATACTGCCCCCATCAGCCTCCAACCGGGCCCTACATTCATTTCTGGTTTATTTTTATTTTTCTTTCTGTTTCTGTTCAGTTTCTGCACACAAAATTTAAGGGCTGAGTTTGGCTGACAGACTTTATGGTCTTTTATCTTGGAATGTTTCTCTGCAGCGGGTGAGTTCAGGACGCCTCCTGCAGGACAGCAAATTAACTCCAAGGAGAGCAGAGGAGAGCCCAGCCATGTCTCACCTGGACACACCAGCAGCTCCACGCCTCAGTGAGTTCCTCCAGTCTGTCCGCCCGGAAACAGCTCCCACCTCACGCTAGTAGCATTGTTATTTTTTTAACGGTTCTCTCCATGTTGTCGCTGCTGGTGTGCCTCCCAGCAGCTGGGAGCAGATCCAGACTCAGCCAATCAGAAAAGCTGCTCAGGCCGGTGTTGGGCGCAGTGGGCGGAACAGGTAACACACCTTGCACCATCAGTTTGACACACACATGAGCAAACACAACACATGTCACAGTGACTGCCCCCTGCTGGCAGTTCTCTTCCTGGGCGTCGCCCACAGACTCCCGCTGACCTCTGACCTGCTGCTGTCCGCCGGAGTCTTCTTCGTTGGTGAGGAGACCTCACACATGCACCAGACCACTCTCTGGCTGTGTCTCAGTCCAGGCTCTGCATCCTTCCAAGGCTGCATTTGAAAGGAAGTTGCGTCATAGCACTGCGTGAAGGCTCCTCCCACTTCCCAAAAGTCAGAAGGACGCTCCAAATGCGTACTGGGAATGCGTCCTACTGTTAGCCCATTCCAAGGCTAACCGCTACTATCCTTCACCTCCTTCTGTATCCCAGGATGCTTTGCCTGCTGCTGCAAAGCATCCTGGGAAGTCGGCTGAAATTAGCGCCATCTACTGGCAAAGACACCACGTATAAATTGAAGTATTGAAATTCCACATCAAATATTCAGTTTTTAACGCAGGGTTTTTACTGATTTGAACATCCAACGCCATCGTTAGATGGTGAACCAATGGTTAGCTTGATGCTATGAAAACGTCACTTCCTGGGTTGGCCAGCAGGAGGGAACGGCGGTGACGCAACCAGGAAATACGCCCAAGGCTAGACCGTCCCGTGTGGTTACCGGGGAGGCGGGGTTTGGGTCGGTCCTTCTGGGCCGGGTCCTTGGGAGGACGCTGCCTTCCAAGGACGCAGACCCTGGATTGAGACACAGCCTTTGTGCTCACACACACACACACACACACACACACACACACACACACACACACACACTGTCTCCTGTGTGTTCCAGCTGTGTGCATGTTGGCCTCCATCTGGTCGACCTTCTGCAGGTGTTGGATCCTCCTGGCGTTTCCCAGCATGCTCAGCTCCCGCGGCCAGACCTACCTGCTGCTCTTCATCCTGTCTGTGCTGGGCAGAGGTGGACACACACACACACACACACACACACACACACACACACAGGTCAGTCTGTCCCAAACTGGTGTGTCTGCAGGCCCAATCACAGTTGTACCTTTGATGATCGCAGGACCCGTGGCCAACATCCAGCACAACGTGCAGCAAGCCAGCCTGTCGCTCAGCTGCAACCTGGACCTGCAGGTGGCCCACAGCCGCCAGCTGTGGAGGGAGACCTTCAGGCCGGTGCTCCTGGTCGCCCAGGCCCTCATGGTGAGAGAGAGAGAGAGAGAGCGAGAATGGCTCGCTGCTGCCACCTGCAGTCGCAACTGAGACCAGCGGCTTGTGTTTCCCGCCCAGGACGACGAGGCGGGGCTAAAGGTGGAAGCTCAGAACGTCAGCAGGGGCTTCCAGGGGCTGAGGGACGAGGTGATGGGTCAGTACGGCTACCAGAGCTTCAGGTCCAGCAGCAGCAGCAGCAGCAGCAGCAGCAGCAGCAGCCAGGAGCTCTTTGCCTCCAAGACCAGGATGCAGTGCAACAGTGAGTCCTGATTGTTGCTCAGTACCATATTTCCTGTATCCTTACAAGATTTCATGTATGCAAACCATGACAACACACACACACACACACACACACACACACACAAAATTGTGAATGAAATTGTGAATACATTTTTTTTTTTTAATTCAACGTTAGACTCTTATTATCTGATCTTAGACAAATCTTTGTGGCAAAGTGTTTTTCTTTTTTCACTTTTTGAAAATATTTGATGCTTTCAGGGGGGCCCGACCCCCCTCCGCCCCCCCCTGTATCTCACACACTGCATGAGACTCAGTCACCAGGCTGACTCTGTGTGTGTGTGTGTGTGTGTGTGTAGCCGTGGTGGGCCTGGGGGTGCAGCGATGCTCTGATTGGTTCAGCCAGAGGTGGGCGGAGTGTATGAGGACCATCCCCGTCCCCGTCATCAACCACATCCTGTGCGTGTCCATGAAGTTCAACTTCCTGTGTGACGTCCTGAGAGGTGAGAAGGTCGTCCTGCCTGTCTCTGCTCCACGGTCATGTGATCCCAGCGAGGCTCCTCCCCCCTCACGTCATGTCACGTGACCATCAGTGATGACCCCCTGGTGCCGGCAGCAGATCCCGGTGGAGGGAAACTTTGGGCGGCTCTTCGATCAGCTGGACGCCTCCATCCATCAGCTGTCCAGCGAGTTCAGCGCCGAGGTGGAGGTGCAGGTCAGACGCTCTCGCTCGCTCGCCGGCCCTCAGACGGCCCCCTGCTGGCGGCCGCCGGAACTGACCGGTGCCTCATGTTTCCCCCCTCACGCAGGAGCAGCGGCAGCAGGAGGTGGTGCAGGAGGAGAACTTCAGCGGGGCGGTGGAGGCGGCGCTGCTGCAGCTGCAGGAGCTTCTGGAGCAGCTGCTGCTCCTCCTGCAGCTGCTCATCTCCTGCACCTTCGTCACCATCTTCACCCAGTCAGTCACTTCCTGCTCTGCCGCCTCTGCCCCGCCCACTTCCTGCTGCCTGACTCACTGGCTCCTCCCCCCCTCAGGGCCTTCGGCTACCTGCGCTGCTACCTGGACGACCTTCACTTTGACAACATCTACGTCACCGCCCTCTTCCGGCAGATCGACGCCCGCCGGAGAAGAGCGGTAACTCCGCCCCCTGCCAACGCCTGATTGGTTGACTCACAGCGCCTCTTTAAAACACTGGTTCTCAACTGGTGGAGTCTCACCATCCACTTTTTCTTCCTTATCATGAAGTTGAGAAACACTGGTTTAAAACACACATGTGACACTGGTCATGTGACGCTGGTCATGTGACGCTGGTCATGTGACGCTGGTCATGTGATGTCCCTTCCAGGGCAAACGCCACCTGCTGCCGCTCACGGCGTCGGAGAGGAAGAAGCTCATCGAGCCCCTGAGTCTGAAGATCTGTCCTGAGGAGCGCCACCTGGTGGTGAGTCTGGGTACCTCACCCTCCCACCAACCGCTCCCCATCTGTGCTCACTGTGTGTGTGTGTGTGTGTGTGTGTGTGAGCCAGTCCTCAGGTGTGGCCCAGGTGCTGTCTGTCGCTCTGCTGACCGTCGTCCTGCTGACCGTCGACCTGTCGCTCTTCCACGTCCTGGACGTGGTCAACACGCACACAGTCACCAACATCAACCTGACCAGTAAACACACACACACACACACACACACACACACACACACACACACACACACACACAGAAGCTGGGGATTGTGGCTAATGTGGTTCTCTCTGCAGGCCGCCACCAGGTGGACATCAGAGTGGGCGGAGACTCCATGATGGCCCGCCTCCTCAGGAGGACAGTCTCGGCCTTCAACAGCTCATCCAACGTGAACGTCACCGTGGACAACAGCGGTAGGACCACTGGGCTGGTGAGGTCACAAGGGGCTATCTTCGCCCAAACAGCGCCCCCACCTGGCACCCTCTCTTTCTCTCTGTCCCCCAGTGTGTGTCTCCGCCCCCTCCTCCCTCTCTGCTGCCACCTACGTGCTCTGCGTATCCTGCATCCTCCTGGTGGCGCTGTTCAGCTGCCTCCAGGTCTACACCAATCGGCTGCGGCACTGCATCGCTGCTTTCTTCTTCCCAGAGGTGCACACACACACACACACACACACACACACACACGCACACGCACACGCACACACACACACGCACGCACGCACGCACGCACGCACACGCACTCACTCCTGAGGTGTCTTCCTGCCAGGTGGAGGCCACCAGGATCTTCTACTTGTACCACCTGCAGCTGCAGAGACGCTTCTCCTCCATGCAGATAGAAGCCACCAGGGGGCGCAGCTGCTGCTGGATGGTGAGTGCTGCTGTGGGTGTGTCAGCAGGTTGCTGGTGTTGTCTGCTGTAGGTGTTTGGCTGTCTGCTCATGTGTGGGTCTGGTCATCAGCAGCAGGAGGCCACAGAGGAACAGAGCGAGGCGGAGCCTGCAGGAAGAGGGCGTGGCCTGTGTTCCTGTTGTCTGGCCGTCGCCCACAAACGTCACCTGTGCAGGTGCTGCAGAGACACGAACGAGCCCTGATTCTGCGACCTGCTGGACCTCCACTGGACCTCCACCGGACCTCCACTGACCTCCACTGACCTCCACTGGACCACCACTGAACCTCCACTGACCTCCACTGACCTCCACTGGACCTCCACCGGACCTCCACTGACCTCCACTGGACCACCACTGAACCTCCACTGACCTCCACTGAACCTCCACTGACCTCCACTGGACCACCACTGACCTCCACTGACCTCCATCGGACCTCCACTGACCTCCACCGGACCTCCACTGACCTCCACTGAACCTCCACTGACCTCCATCGGACCTCCACCGGACCTCCACTGACCTCCACTGACCTCCCCCGGACCTCCACTGAACCTCCACTGACCTCCACTGGACCTCCACTGAACCTCCCCTGAACCTCCATCGGACCTCCACTGACCTCCACTGGACCACCACTGGACCACCACTGAACCTCCACTGGACCTCCACTGGACCTCCAGCCACCATCCGCTCTGGTGTCAACATGCTCCGCCCATGCTCCTACGCAACACATCCAGTGTGATGATTTCTATTTTTTTTTTTTGCAGGTTCCGCTGTTTTCATTTTAATCAGGGATTAAAATAAAACAGCTGCCCAAGCAATTAGCGGCTAATTATTGTTGGGTGAGCTAAACACACAGCACTGAGCGCGCGCGTGTGTGTGTGTGTGTGGGTGCGCGTGCGTGTGTGTGATGTGTAATCGGATCAGAAGTGATCGGCTGAATAGTGTAAACAGCTGATCAGCAGCAGCACGTGTGGCTCCGCCTTCATCCTACTGTAATCTGATGCACGAGGAACAAAAAGAGCAGCTCAGTCCTGCAGAACCACTTGGGAGGTGGTGGAGGAGGAGGAGGGGGGGAGAGGAGAGGAGGAGAAGAAGCGGGGAGGGGGAGAAGAGGGGGGGGGAGGAAGAGGGGGGTGGACTAGGAGGAGGGGGAGGATGTTGGAGGAGGAAGTGGAGGAGGTAGGAGAGGAGGAAGAGTTGGAGTAGGAAGAGGGAAAGGAGGAGGAAAAGAAGGAGGTGGAGGAGGTGGAGGAGAAGGAGGAGGAGTTAAAGAACTAGACTAGACGTTTTCCACTAATCATGAAGTTTTATTCAAACAACACCAGAATGTAAATGAATGTAAACCAGCTACCAGCAACAACAAGGTATTAATGACACTTGTTGTCGTTCCTCCCAATGATCAAAACTTAGCACGCACATGCGCAGTGAGGCTGTCCTGAGCCCTCCGCTCCAGAGGCGCGCAGGGATTCAACAGGTTCCGCTTCTGTGGGCTGTTGACCAATCAGGGACCGACGAAGGCGGGTCGGTGAGCGGAGGGGGCGGAGTCTTGGCATCGCCTCGGTGGGATTGGTCATCCCGCAGCCTGGTGACGTAGCCACAAAGTCTCACTATAAAGCTACAGTGTTGCCGCTAATCGGCACCCCTTCCGGCCGCCCGGTACCGAACTTTTTCCCCGAACTCAGCCGACCGAGCGCCCGGAGCGGGACCACAACTGGACCGGACTGGTTCAAACACCCCACATGGAGGGAACCGGTACCGGTGAACCGCGAGTCTCCGAACCCCGGACATGAAGAGCGGAGCAGCGGTCACCTCCTCCCCGGCTGTCCGGTAACGGCGGCAGCAGGGGGCCAGAACACACACACACACACACACACACACACACACACACACACACACACACACACACACACACTATGCGCGTCCTGCTGCTGCTCCTGCTGCTGCCGCTGCTCGGCGGCCCCGACGCCCTGGTCGCTGCCCGGTCCCTGAACGCACCGCAGGACTCGCCACTCCCGGAGCCACAAACGGACCGAACCGACAGCCCGCGAGCGGCCGCGACAGGTAAACCTCGCGCGCCACTCCCCAGGTGCATCCGATTGTTTCTGTCTCTGGTGCCTTCTCCTCCAGTTGGAATCTTTAAACTTCAGAAGCTGTCGAGAGGTTGGTTTTGGACAGACAGTGGGACTTCCTCCTTCCATCGCCTTCAGTGTAGCGGTGGAGAAGCAATGGTCCGGTCAGCAGCAGAGGTCAGGGTCAGAGGAGCATGAAGTTCAGCTGGTCAGCTGAGCCAGGACCAGGGTCAACCTGGACCATGACCTGGATCAACCTGAGCCTGGATCAGGGTCACCGACGCTTGTTGTAACAGCTGACACCATCACTGAGGCTCCTGCTGGTCACTGAGCTGTGTGTGTGTGTGTGTGTGTGTGTGTGTGTGTGTGTGTGTGTGTGTGTGTGTGTGTCCTAAGGTGTGGACAGACAGCAGCGCCTCCTATTGGAGAAGACCCGGCCCTTCATCCTGGTGGACGGTCAGAGGCGGAGTGTCAGTGAGGCACTGCAGGTGAGACTCATGCCTAGGTCAAAGGTCATGACATCACCAGGGTCAGGTGAGGTTGATACTGTCTAGGCAGCGGGGTGGTGGGTGGGGGGTCAGGAAAGGGTGGGGAGCTTCCTGACCAATGAATGAAGGAGAACATGGTGGGTGGCGTCGCTGCCCAAGTATGACATCATCAGGGTGGGACGCACAACCTCAGCAGGCTCCTAGCAGCCCCTCCCCCCTCCATGTTTTCCAGATGGCCCTCGAAGATTCCGTCCAATCAGTGTCAGTCCCGCTAGCTTGTTTGGAATGAGCGGGCGGAGCCTCAGGATGTGGGAGTGTGGGCGTCGGTGTAAGGGAGGAGGTGTCAGACAGGAAGTGCTGCTCCGGGGGAGACGTGCTGCTGGCCCCGCCCACTTCCTGAAACACAATGGAAGGGGAAGTGAGCCGCAGGCGGGCCGGGTGGTGCTGCTGCTGCTGCTGGTGGTGTCGCCCCGGTGGAATCATGTGACGTGTGATGTCATCCACTTCCTGTTGGTGCTGTGTGTGATGTACTTCCTGTCTGGCAGGACGGCCACCCCGACAGGCTGCAGTGTGAACTGCAGGTGGCAGGACGCCTCTTCCTGTTGGACCTGGAGAAGAACCAGTGAGTGTGACATTAACGGAGTGACACTGAACGCACCGCCGGCCGGCACCACGACCACGGCACTGACATGTTCTCTCTCTCTCTCCCTCTCTCTCTCTGCAGTGGGCTGCTGCCTAGCTCGCCCAGCGTCTTCTTCTACCTCCCCAATGGCACCGCTGTGGCCGCCGCCCACTCTGTGGTGAGTCTTCTGCCAAAGACCCGCCCACTGCTGTCACATGGCTGTGTGTTCCACATGTCATACGTGTGTGTGTGTGTGTGTGTGTGTGTGTGTGTGTGTGTTCGTTTACAGACCCACTGTTACTACCACGGCCGTGTCCGAGGCTTCCCCCGGTCCAGAGTGGCCCTGAGCACCTGCTCCGGACTCCGGTCAGTCGTGTGTGTGTGTGTGTGTGTGTGTGTGTGTGTGTGTGTGTGTGTGTGTGTGTGTGTGTGTGTGTGTGTGTGTGTGTGTGTGTGTGTTTTCAGCAGCACTGCTCAGGGTGGACCACTGTTGTCCAAACTTGGGGAGCCGGACCCCTGATGTTTGCTGTAACAGAGGAGGAGGTGGAAGGTGTAATTCTGGTCCAGAGTCCACTGAGGAGCAGGACCCTGATCCGGATCAGCTGGTTGTGGGATTACTGCAATCAGGATGTGAGCAGCAGGAGCAGCAGTAACAGCAGCAGTAGCAGCAGCAGTAGCAGCAGCAGTAACAGCAGCAGCAGTAGCAGCAGTAGCAGCAGCAGTAACAGCAGCAGCAGCAGCAGCAGCAGCTCCAGGAAGCAGAGACACACCCTCCCACAGACATACCTGCGAGTGATTGGGTGGAGAGGATGTTTACATGTTTTGGCGGGGGGTGGGGGGGGGGCAGGGGGGGGCGTCGCTATCATGCGTTACACTGAAGCGGCACCGCTGTCTGTATGACAGGAAGGGGCGGGGCTTAGCAGAAGTCCTTCTTTGACCGACCTCACTTCCTGCGTTCCTCCACCAGGGGCGTCATCGTCATCAACTCCACACTCAGCTTCGAGCTGCAGCCGCAGGACCTCCTCCAGGGGGAGGAGCAGGAGGAGGGCGGGGCCAGCGGCAGCGGAGGAGGAGAAACAGAGGACGGTCTCCACCTGCTGTTCTCCACCAGTCCGCTAGAGGGCGTGGTCACCGGGGACTGCGGAGTGTCTCACACTGCCGTCCCAAGCTTGCACCACGCCACTCACACGCACAGGGTGAGGCTGCCACCCCCCAACCCCCGCATGAAGCCGCCCCAGGTGGTGACCTCTGACCTCACTGTCTGCTCCGCCCGCAGAGGAAGAGAGACATCCTGTCGGAGACCAAGTACATTGAGCTGGTGCTGGTGGCCGATCACCAGGAGGTCAGTGAAGGCATCGCACGCTCCAGGCGTCGCCGCGGTAGCGACCGCAGCTCACTAGTGTGTGTGTGTGTGTGTGTGTGTGTGTGTGTGTGTGTGTGTGTGTGTGTGTGTGTGTGTGTGTGTGTGTGTGCAGTTCCTGAATTACCAGAAGAACAACAAGACCATCATCTACCGCATGCTGGACGTGGCCAATCAGGTGGACTGGGTAAGGACAGACTCCGCCCACCTTCTCCACCAGTGGAGGTTGTGACCAACAGCAGCATCTTCTGATCAATGGTGTGTGTGTGTGTGTGTGTGTGTGTGTGTGTGTGTGTGTGTGTGTGTGTGTGTGTGTGTGTGTGTGTGTGTGTGTGTGTGTGTGTGTGTGTGTGTGTGCGTAGTTCTACCGGCCCCTGAAGGTGCGGGTGGCGCTGACGGGCCTGGAGGTGTGGAGCGAGCGGGACCAGATCCAGGTGGAGAAGAGCCCCGCCCACACCCTCAACAACTTCCTGGAGTGGAGGAGCCGCGAGCTGCTGCCTCGTCTCCGCCACGACAACGCCCAGCTGGTCATGTACGTAGCGACGGCGGCGGCCGCACGTCAGCGGGCCGGCCAGCCAGCTGGTGGCGCCGTCGTCACCGTGTGCACTTCCTCTGCTCGTCCACAGGGGCGGCGCCTTCGCCGGCACCACGGTGGGGATGGCGTCGCAGTCGTCCATGTGCTCCAGCGACCGCTCGGGCGGAGTCAACGTGGTGAGAGCTCAGTGGTCAAATGATGCTGTGGGTTGGTGGGCGGGGCTAGAGTAGATTAGAGCGCCTTTATTAATGACACAGTGGGGAAATTTTCAGAAAACGGCAACAATGCAGTGCGAAGAGGAGGGAAATTATATTGATTAAAAAGAAATGACAATGAAATATTTATCAAATAAAAGTTTATGGTTAACAGTTTACATCCTATGAACAGTTGGATTATTTACAGTTATCTCCACACTGACGTATAGAAAAGTGTCTTTTTTAAAATGTTTTTATAAAATGTAAAGTGGTTAAGAAGACCTGCAGGGGGCGCTCCATCCTGCACAGAGGGGTGCAGCAGCCTGGAGCTCCAGGAGCTGCTGAGGCCCCACTGTGGTGTCCAACACCCTTCAGTCTGCAGCGCCACCTCCTGGATGGAGGCTACGCTGACAGTCAGGCCCTCACCTGTCTGTCTGTCTGTCTGTCTGTCTGTCTGCCTGCCCCGCCTCGCTCCCCCAGGACCACCTCGTCAGCGTGCTGGGCGTGGCCTCCACCGTGGCCCACGAGCTGGGACACAACCTGGGCATGAGCCACGACACGGCCGAGCGCCGCTGCTCCTGCCGCAGTGAGCCGCGGCTGGGCGGCTGCATCATGGAGCCGTCCACCGGGTCAGTGGCGCCACCCGCAGGGCTCTGCAGGGAGCGCTCTGGTCGCTCACTGCAGGGGGAAAGTGTGTCAGGGGAGGGGCCAGAAGGTCCGTCCCGTGTGGTTACCGGGGAGGCGGGGTTTGGGTCGGTCCTTCTGGGCCGGGTCCTTGGGAGGACGCTTCCTTCAGACGGAGGACGCTTCCTTCCAAGGATGCAGACCCTGGATTGAGACACAGCCCCAGTGTGTTGTTGCGTGCTGACCCTGTGACCTCTGACCCCCAGCTTCCTGCCGGGGCAGCAGTTCAGCAGCTGCAGTGCGGCCGACCTGTCTGTCAGCCTGCTGCACGGCGGTGGGATGTGTCTGTTCAACGTTCCGGAGCCGGAGCGGCTGCTGGGCGGAGCTCGCTGCGGGAACCTCTACCTGGAGGAGGGCGAGGAGTGCGACTGCGGCCTGCTGCAGGTGCGCCACCACAGCCACTCTGACCTTCACCGTGACCTTAATAATAATCACAATAATGATGAAACATTTAATTTATAGAGCGCTTTTCACGCCACAAAAGTAAGGTTAAAATATATAGAGAGAGAGTTGTTGTTGCTGCGCTCTGATTGGCCAGGAGTGCCAGGACCCCTGCTGCAACGCCTCCACCTGCAGGCTGCTTCCCGGCGCCCAGTGCTCCTCCGACGGCACCTGCTGCCAGGACTGCAAGGTGAGACTGGCCCCGCCCACACACACACACACACACCCTCGGCCCCGCCTCACTTCCTGCCCCTGCTCCTCCCAGCTGCGATCGGCGGGCTGGCTGTGCCGCGAGCCGCTGGGTGAGTGCGACCTGCCCGAGTTCTGCACCGGCTCCTCCCCCCTCTGCCCCCCCAACGTCTTCCTGCAGAACGGCGAGCGCTGCGAGAGCGGAGCCTCCTACTGCTACGGCGGCGTGTGCGCCAGCATGACCGCCCAGTGCCAGATGCTCTGGGGTCCCAGTAAGTCCTCACACTGCTTCCAGACCAATCCAGACCCAACTAGACCAATCCAGACCAGACCAAACCAGACCAAACCAGACCAAACCAGACCCAACTAGACCCATCCAGACCAAACCAGATCAACCATACCCAACCAGACCAAACCAGACCAACCAGACCAGTCCAAGGTGCTGGAACCTCGGTTCTGGTCTGAACCGGTTCTCTCTGCCTCCAGACGCCACTGGCGCTCCGGCCGTCTGCTTCTCCTCCGTCAACAAGCAGGGAAACAAGTTTGGGAACTGCGGTCAGCTGACCAACGGCTCCTACCTGCCCTGTGGAAGCGCGTGAGTCTGCTGCCACCTGCTGGTCCTCTGTCTGTCTTGTCCTTAATATCAAAAAACTAAGCAAACAAAATCAAAATAAATCAAATCAAAGGTCAAGGGTCACCGAGGCAGAGGAAGTGAACCTACGCAGAGATTTGACAGTGGCTGCGTCTCAGTCCAGGCTCTGCATCCTTCCAAGGCTGCATTTGAAAGGAAGTTGCGTCATAGCACTGCGTGAAGGCTCCTCCCACTTCCCAAAAGTCAGAAGGACGCTCCAAATGTGTACTGGGAATGCGTCCTACTGTTAGCCCATTCCAAGGCTGCACCGCTACTATCCTTCACCTCCTTCTGTATCCCAGGATGCTTTGCCTGCTGCTGCAAAGCATCCTGGGATCCTGGGAAGTCGGCTGAAATTAGCGCCATCTACTGGCAAAGACACCACCTATAAATTGAAGTATTGAAATTTCACATCAAATATTCAGTTTTTAACGCAGGGTTTTTACTCTAACGCCATCGTTAGATGGTGAACCAATGGTTAGCTTGATGCTATGAAAACGTCACTTCCTGGGTTGGCCAGCAGGAGGGAACGGCGGTGACGCAACCAGGAAATACGCCCAAGGCTAGACCGTCCCGTGTGGTTACCGTGGAGGCGGGGTTTGGGTCGGTCCTTCTGGGCCGGGTCCTTGGAGGACGCTTCCTTCAGACGAAGGACACTTCCTTCCAAGGATGCAGACCCTGGGTTGAGACACAGCCAGAGTCTGTTGTCCAGGCCAAGAGCTGAGGCTGACATGTCACTTCCTGTCTGCGGTCCTGCAGCGACGTGTACTGCGGCAGGCTGCAGTGTCAGGGCGGCAGGGAGCGCCCCCTGCTGGGCACCAACGCCGAGATCCTCACCACCAACGTGACCTTCAACCACAGCCACCAGGTGTGCCGGGGAACCTTCTTCCACCTGGGCGACGACGTGTCGGACCCGGCCTCCGTGGCCGAGGGCACCGCCTGTGGGACTGGCAAGGTCCGCTGCTCCTCCTGCTGCTGCTCCACCCTCCACCTCCACTCCCCTGGAGGTGGCGCCCTGCTCAACCTGTGTCCTGTGTGTGTGTGTGTGTCAGGCCTGCCTGCAGCAGCGCTGTCAGGACGTGTCGGTCTTTGCCGTGGACGAGTGTCGCAGCCAGTGTCACGGCCACGGGGTGAGAGCTCTCCCCACCCACCGGTCACATGACCCCCTCATGACATCACTGGGCCACGCCCCTCTGATCTGTCTGTGTGCCCTGAGCCAGCGTGTGTGTGTGTGTGTTCCAGGTGTGTAACAGCAACAGGAAGTGCCACTGCGAGGTGGGCTGGGCCCCCCCCGACTGCCGCTACTGGGGCCACGGCGGCAGCGTGGACAGTGGCCCCGCCTCTCCGGCCACAGGTAGCACACGCGACGCGACGCAACACAAGTCAATACATTGCGTTACATTGTAACACAAATCAAGACAACACGATGCATCCCCGCCTCCTCCCCCCAGCCTCCGACCCGGTCCGAGTGGCGCTGCTCATCATCTTCCTCCTGGTGCTGCCCCTCCTCCTCCTCTTCCTCGCCCTGCGCTGCCCACCACTGCGGCGCCGCCTCCACCAGCTGGGAGCCAGCGGCCCCCTGGGGAAATCCAGACAGCACAGCAGGTGTGTGTGTGTGTGTTCCTCTCTCTCTCTCTCTTCCTCTCTCTCCCTCTCTGTCTCCCTCTCTCTCTGTCTCTCTCATTCTCTCTCTCTCTCTTTCTCTCTCTCATTCTCTCTCTCTCTCTGTCTCCCTCTTTCTCTCTCTCCCTCTTTCTCTCTCTCATTCTCTCTCTCTCTCTCGCTCTCTCTCTGATGGTCTTCTCTCCTGCAGGGTTCCGCCCACCCAGCGGGATGGCGACAGAGACGCTGAACACGTCTGCCCGCTGAGATACCACATGAACCCACCCACCGACATCCCACTGACTCCGCCCCACAAGGAGGTAGCTCCGCCTCCCTCGGACAGGAAGTGACGCGCTGCCGCTGCCGCTGCCGCTGCTGCTGCTGCTGCTAACGCTGACGCTCCCTCTACTTCCTGTTTCCCCCGCCAGGTTCACCACCGAGCAGCTCCTCCCACTAAGCCGCTCCCCCCTGACCCCGCCCACCCACCCCCACCGCAGGTAACCTCCAGTCACCTCACGGGAGGTCTCTGGTCACGTGCTCACAGGCGTTCATGCATGTGACTCACAAGCCGCCGCCCACCCACTGCTCTATCCTTCTCCTTGCAGCAGGCGGCTCCGCCCCCTGGTGGCCAGACACAGGTACACCCAACTTGTGTCCTGTGTCCGTCCAGTGGGAGGAGTCAGCCTGGTTCAATACAATGGGGGCCAGGTAGCCTGACGCTAACGCTGCTCTGTTGACTGGAGCTCCGCCCACCTTCTCACTTTGAGTTTAAACCGGGGGTGACTGGTGGGTCACGTGGGTTATAAAGCAGACGGTTGGAGTGTTTTGGTGAACAACAAAACAACAACAGTTACTGATATTTAAAAATAGTGTAGAGTTGTGTTATTCTTCAGGATATCATCACCATCTTGAAAAAAAACACGAGCACTGAGGGAAACTTAAAACTTTAATAAAGTTTGTTCATATAGTTTCAAGTCTCAGCGGGCCGTATCTGGGTCCCTGGGCCATAGTTTGCCCGTGCCTGGTTTAAACTCATCAGTTCATCTGTCTGTCTGCCTGCCAGTCTGTCCCTGAAGCTGACTTGTAGCTCGCTGCTTGCTCTCACTTCTTCTCTTCTTCTTCTCCTCCTCGCTAACTCTCCAGCCGCTGGTGACTCGCCCAGCTCCGCCCACCAAGCCCCTCCCTCCTGACCCCCTACCACCTGCCCAGGTACACACCTGCTGCTGGCTTTTGGTTGGCTCCTCCTCCCGCGCAGCCAATCACTTCCACTCTTCCACGGCGCTACCAGGCTAGCCGCCCTACTCTACACCCTATTGGCTGATCTGATGCCTTGGGCCAAGCTCATTGGTTGAGGGCAGTTTCATACCACCAAAAAAAGTCATGAAGTGTTTTGTTTTTTGTTCAAAGAGCTTTGGTAGCTGTAGCATGTAGCTGGCATGTTGTTAGCATGTTGCTGCTGCAGACCGATCAGTGGGAGCTCTCGACCAATCAAACGGCCTCTTTTTGTGTTTGACCTTCCTGCAAGTCTTGACCTGCTGCACCATGATGTTTTTCTCCAGGGTCCTGCTCCGCCCAGGCCTGTGGTGCCCATCAAGCCCCGCCTCCTGGTGCCACAGCCCCGCCCCCACCCTTCTAACGCCCCCACCACCGCCAAGCCGCTGCAGCTCCGAGCCGTGGCCCCAGCGGCCGGCCCCCTCAGGTACCAGCCCTCCCATCATGCATCTGGACGGCGGGTTTCTCCGGCTGATGTCACTTCCTGTGTGCAGGCGTCCTCCGGCCCCGCCCATCCCGCCCAGCAACGATCGTGGAATCCACCAGTCGCCTGTCTAGCCTGAGGTCACCTGGGAGTGATGGTCTGCAGCCAACAGTGCCTTGCTCAGTGGTGTCGGCTGCTCTCTGTGATGATGCAGCGCCCCCCCCCCGCCCGCAGGCCAGCAGGGGGTGTGGCTGACTGTTGTCCAATCAGGCACAGCGCCTCCTGCTGGTTGGCTGTGGTAATGAAGTGGATGAACTGCTGCTGCCTGAAGGAACTTTCACCTTCTGGCCTCGACCGACTGAATGTTTCCATGGCAACCGGTGTATTGCCAAGCTCCGCCCACAGGAAGTGATGTCACTCCTCATTGCTTATAGCTCAAAGAGAAAATAAGCTGCAGAAGAACCAGTGGTCCACAAACAAGGACCGTCAACAGGGGGCGCAGCTGAGGACAACTTCCATAAAGTGTGTGTGTGTGTGTGTGTGTGTGTGTGTGTGTGTGTGTGTGTGTGTGTGTGTGTGTGTGTGTGTGATTAAATCAGGTGTTGATCAGGTGATCACTGCTTGTCAGACAGACCGCGGCGAAGAAGAAGAAGAAGAAGAAGAAGAAGAAGAAGAAGAAGAAGAAGAAGAAGAAGAAGAAGAAGAAGAAGAAGAAGAGAAACGTGGGACAAGAAGGAGGTCGAGCAGGATGAAGAGCCGTACGGATGGAAGCAGTTTAAAAAGTCAACAGTTACTAGGCGGAGTTCCCTCCTTGAGTACGTCATTGCATTCTGTAGTCCAGCGTTTCCTTCTTCAGTTCTGCCCCCTACTGGTCTGAGTTGAAAAAGTACTGAAAAATAAAGAAACATGATGTTCTGCCTTCAACAATCAGTAGTATCCACCACTGATTGACTTGAGTTTACATAGAGAGTTTATATGTATCTGGAGTAACATATTTACACACACGCATTTACATATTTAATATGATGATGATATGTATTATTTAAATAACACGGCATTTAGTGGACAGAACGGCTGTAAAACATGTATTTTCTAAGCAGAAGCCTGGTGTAACTTAACAGTTAGCCTGCTAGTTAGCCTGGCCTGCAGCAATGATCTCGGGAACTTCGATCCGGGTTGGTGCTTGCGACCGATGGGCTGCTTCTGTTTTCCACTACATGTTGGACATCAACTACCAGCATGCTTTGCGTTTGTCCGCCCCTCTCGCACGTCATCGACCTGCGCATAAAGTGCGACAACAAACCAGCAGCGGTTTCCTGCAGTCTGAATCCGTGAAATGGACTCGACGCCGACAGACACCGTCCAGGACCGACTGGACCGGGTCCAGGAGCTGAACCAGTTCACCGAGAAGTGCACCAAGCAGCTGGAGAAGCTGATCCATCGACTGGGCCTGTCGGCGGACTGCCAGGAGCTTCGCGGAGTGAGTGCAGCAGCTAGCTGCTGCTAGCCGCTACGCTAAAGCTAGTTTGATGTCGACGAACTTCATCGGGTTTTCAGTTTTTATTTAAAAAAACAAACAAACAAACAACAACAACGAAATGTGTCTTCGACACAGCCTTCACCATTACAAGTTAAAAATGCACTCAAACATATTGACACATGACGTAGCAGATAAAAGAGTGCAGATTGTTTTTTTGCTCTTCATAACAGTTACTGCATTGATGTTTTTCCGGGCCAGAGCGGTTCTGTATCATTTGCCTAATGGCAACAGTGTGAAGGAGTGGTGCAAAGGGGGGTGGGTGGTTGGCTGTCGTCTTTACCGAGGAACCAGTGTTCGCGGCGGTGCAGTCTGGTGTTGGCGACATTTGCTGTGTCTCAATTCAGGGTCTGCATCCTTGAAGTACGCAATTTGAAAGGAAGTTGCGTCATAGCACTGCACGGAGGCTCCTCCCAATTCCCAAAAAGTCCGAAGGACGCTCCAAATTTCCTACTGTTAGCCCATTGCAAGGCTGCACCGCTACTATCCTTCACCTCCTTCTGTATCCCAGGATGCTTTGCCTGCTGCTGCAAAGCATCCTGGGATCCTGGGAAGTCAGCTGAAATTAGCGCCATCTACTGGCAAAGACACCACGTATAAATTGAAGTATTGAAATTACAGTTTTTAATTCCGGGTTTTTACTGATTTGAACATCCAACGCCATCGTTAGATGGTGAACCAATGGTTAGCTTGATGCTATGAAAACGTCACTTCCTGGGTTGGCCAGCAGGAGGGAATGGCGGTGACGCAACCAGGAAATACGGCCAAGGCTAGACCGTCCCTTGTGGTTACTGAGGAGGCGGGTTTGGGTCGGTCCTTGGGAGGACGCTTCCTTCAGACGGAGGACGCTTCCTTCCAAGGATGCAGACCCTGGATTGAGACACAGCCTTTGAGGACCGGAGATGAATGTGTTGTGTTGTGTTGTGTTGCCAGGAGGCTCTGCAGCAGTGTCCCTACGACCGGAACCACCGGGTTCCGGCCAGGAGCCTGGACAAGCACAGCAGGTGGTGCAGGCTGCGGAGGATGGGCTACTCAGCCGAGGAGCAGGTGATGTAGAGGAGGGACCCTCGCCTGCACGGCAGGAAGTAGGGAGCAGGAAGTGACTGTGGTTTCCCCTGCAGGCTGAGATGGTCGACACGTCCGTGTGTTATGAGAAGAGCAACGTCAGGAGCTTCGTCATGGGTGAGTCATCACTGCAGGGGTTAGACCAGGGGCGGGTGAACCCTTGGACTGGTGGGGCCACAGTGGGAGCTAAAATATGGCAGCAGATGGATGGAGTGTTCTGGTGAGCCACCTCGTAGGAGGAAACAATCTATCCTGGGATATCATGGAGAGAACATGTTACTGTAGTGTCAATGGAAAATGAAGCAAAGTTGCAACCAAATCAGTGTCTTTGAAGCCCCACCAGGCTGTTTAGCTTTTTATTGATGCTGATGATGAAGATGTTTGTTGTCAGATGAAGAGACACAGCACCAGGTGATCCAGCAGGCCAGAGCTGCTGCTCCTCTCATGAAGATGGAAGGAGTTTTCTGGCAGGGTGAGTTCCTCCCCCGGCGCACTGTGGCTGTGTCTCAGTCCAGGCTCTGCATCCTTCCAAGGCTGCATTTGAAAGGAAGTTGCGTCATAGCACTGCGTGAAGGCTCCTCCCACTTCCCAAAAGTCAGAAGGACGCTCCAAATGCGTACTGGGAATGCGTCCTACTGTTAGCCCATTCCAAGGCTGCAGCGCTACTATCCTTCACCTCCTTCTGTATCCCAGGATGCTTTGCCTGCTGCTGCAAAGCATCCTGGGATCCTGGGAAGTCGGCTGAAATTAGCGCCATCTACCGGCAAAGACACCACGTATAAATTTACGCAACCAGGAAATACGCCCAAGGCTAGACCGTCCCGTGTGGTTACCGGGGAGGCGGGTTTGGGTCGGTCCGTCTGGGCCGGGTCCTTGGGAGGACGCTTCCTTCCAAGGACGCAGACCCTGGATTGAGACACAGTCTGAGTGTCCAATAGGTGTCACTGCTGACGTGTGATGATGATGATGATGATGATGATGATTGAAGGAGACTGCGTTGCTGCTCCTCAGGTCACTACAGCAGCAGCGCTGCCCTCGTGCCGCACAACCACAAGCGAGCTGTGTGTGACCTGACGGTGGCCGACCGCCTGGCGCTCTACGACCATGTGATCGGCGCCCTGAAGCAGCAGCAGCAGCAGGAGTTCTCAGCCAATCAGGACGACTTGTACGTGGACCTGGTGTCCAAACTACAGAAAGGTGAAGATCAGCTGAGCTGAGGGAGGCGGAGACACACCCAGACTGGAGGGGAGTGGTCACCTGAACTGTGTGTGTGTGTGTGTGTGTGTGTGTGTGTGTGTGTGTGTGTGTGTGTGTGTGTGTGTGTGTGTGTGTGTGTGTGTGTGTGTGTGTGTGTGTGTGTCCCTCCCTCCTCCAGAGGAGGGCGCCAGCGGTCCAAAGACGCCCCTGGAGCTGATGGCGGAGATGAGGGACTACAAGCGGCGGCGGCAGTCGTACCGAGCCAAGAACGTCCACATCACCAAGAAGTCGTACACAGAGGTACCAGCAGGGGGAGCCGCCCAACATTGAAATGTATTGAAAAATCTCCCTCCAGACAGAACAGTGAGCCTTTTTATATGGAGCCAAACAACTTGAATATGGATCAAAGCAAAAGCTCGACAATAAATGACTTCATATTTCACAGAGACAAAATCCAATTTCAAATAAAAAACACAACGAATTAAAACATCTAAAATGTAAATAAAATAGTGTGTGTGTGTGTGTGTGTGTGTGTGTGTGTGTGTGTGTGTGTGTGTGTGTGTGTGTGTGTGTGTGTGTGTGTGTGTGTGTGTGTGTGTGTGTGTGTGTGTGTGTGTGTGTGTGTGGCTTCCTGCAGGTGATCAGGGAGGTGATCAGCGTCCACTCAGAGGAGCTCAGCCGCCAGTGGGGGGAGGAGCAGCAGCAGCAGGAGGAGTCCCGCTCGGCCCCGCCCACATCCCGCTCCTCCTCCTCCTCGGAGTCCCGCCCCCCCCACAGCCGACACCGCCACCACCGGAGTCGCGAGCCAGAGAGCAACAGCAGCAAGAAGAAGAAGAAGAAGAAGAAAAAGAAGAAGGAGGAGAAGAGGAGGAGGAGCAGCAGCAGGGGGAGGAGCCGCAGCAGGTAGAACAGGAAGTGCTGGTCCTCCTCGTCGTCTTGGCTGCGCTGTGATTGGCTGAACTGCAGCTCTGCCTCCGTTTCAACAGGGAGTCCCGCTCCCCAGAGTCCCGCCCCCACCGCCGCAGGAAGGAGAGGGAGTGACCCCATGACCTCGCCTGTCTCTGGCCCCGGAGCACCCACAGGTCAAAGGTCAAAATCGAGATTGAGTCGGTGGAGTTTCATGAGTTGTAATTTTTGTTGGGGGAAAAAAAGACAATAAAAAGTTTTGGAAAAGAGAAATTTCATCTGAGTGAGTGGATTCCATTTCCTGGACAGGCCCCGCCCACCTACTCGCACCTGATTGGCTGCCTCCTGGTTCAACCCCCCAGACAGGAGGAATGTTTGAGGGGAGCGCTGAGCAGTCGTCAGGGGTCAAAGGTCACCGGTGGGCTTTGAGCTACTAAACGTATCAATGGAAAAACATTCAAATCTCAAGTGAATTTTCTGTGTTTTCATGTTTTTCTCTGGACGGTGAAAGCAGTCCAGTGACAAACTGGGCTGATGATGATGATGATGATGATGATGATGAGATCAATAAAGTTCTGCCGTTCAATAGTGTTCTCCTCCATTAAAAAGACGAAAGAAAGACTGAGCTGAAATCTTTTCCGACGGACGTTTTTGAAGCGGTGCTGCAAGGGAGGTCAAAGGTCAGGTGTGTTTGGACACCGCGTCAGGTATTTGACACCCAGCTGAGAGGAGCTGAGGCTGACAGGAGCAGAGAGGAAGCAGGCAGCAGGAGCAGGAGCAGCACAGGACACTGAGCGCGGACCACCACCAACTCCTGGGACCTTCTGCCACATCATGGGAGCCTGCAGGAAGGTAAGAACAGCTGGGGACTGGGAGAAGTGGGAGGCTGTGGGGACCAGCAGGGAGCTGGAGGAGCTGCAGCAGGTTTTTGGTCACAGCCGTGGAGTCTGAAGAAGATCTTTGACTTTGTGTCTCTGCTGGACTTCAAAGACCTGAAAACCTGATCTGGTCGTCTTGACTTGAGTCTGTTTTGACAGACAGGAAGGGATTAAACAGGTCTAAAAAACAACAACAAGCTTTTCCTGTCAGGAGATGAAGATCACTGGGAGGAAGTTCACTTACACACAGTGAAGATCCCAGAGGGGAAAGTGATTCTGAACCGAACTGACGGCTCTTTGGGTTCAGAAGCCAGTGAGATGAAAATGACAGAGGAGTCTTTGGTTCCTGAGGTTCCTCCAGTCGCACCTGCAGGTCCTGCTGCACAAGCCTGCACCAAAACCCCTGCTGGGGGCGCTAGACGTCCTTCCAACGGTAACGCCTGGTGAGCAGCAGCTTCAAGTTGGTTTGAGAGTCAAAAAAGAAGAAGAACAATGACAGAAACCAGGAAACACAAGTTGCCATTGTTTGCAAAGAGCTGTTTGTTTGTTTGTTTGTTTGGTTGGTTGGTTGGTTGGTTGGTTGATTGGTTGGTTGGTTAACCTTTTCTTTCCTTTTACTGCTGGATGTGACGCATGCAACTCTCACGGCTGACATCTCGCCCTGCAGCCGTTGTTTCTCTCAGGTGCGCTGCTGCTGCTGACGGTCTTTGTCGCCCCCTGCTGGTGCCAGGACGAATATTCTGCAGAGCACCCAGGTCAGATGGCACAGCACGACACAGTGCAACACATCGCAACCGAGCCAATAGCAGAAGTAGGTCGACGTCATGTGACTTCAGAGAGCTGAGCTGAATTTTTGTCCAGAGAAGTCTTGGAAAAACCTTCAGCGGTCATCTGACCTATGAGTCATGATGACATCACGCACTGAGAATTCTGGACCAGTGAGTCTTGTCAGTCAGTTCTGTCTGTCCTGACTGAGCATCCATCCATCCATCCATCTGCTGCTGCTCCGCTACCCCCCTCTGTCACATATTACAACTCCAGCTCCTCGCTAATAGCATCTAGCCCAGCTAAGCTAATGTTTGCAAAGCAGTTCTTACGCAAAATGAAACAATGGCTGTGTCTCAGTCCAGTCTCTGCATCCTTCCAAGGCTGCATTTGAAAGGAAGTTGCGTCATAGCACTGCGTGAAGGCTCCTCCCACTTTCCAAAAGTCAGAAGGACGCTCCAAATGTGTACTGGGAATGCGTCCTACTGTTAGCCCATTCCAAGGCTGCACCGCTACTATCCTTCACCTCTTTCTGTATCCCAGGATGCTTTGCCTGCTGCTGCAAAGCATCCTGGGATCCTGGGAAGTCGGCTGAAATTAGCGCCATCTACTGGCAAAGACACCACGTATAAATTGAAGTATTGAAATTTCACATCAGATATTCAGTTTTTAACGCAGGGTTTTTACTGATTTGAACATCCAACGCCATCGTTAGATAGCGAACCAATGGTTAGCTTGATGCTATGAAAACGTCACTTCCTGGGTTGGCCAGCAGGAGGGAACGGCGTCCCGTGTGGTTACCGTGGAGGCGGGGTTTGGGTCGGTCCTTCTGGGCTGGGTCCTTGGGAGGACGCTTCCTTCAAACGGAGGACGCTTCCTTCCAAGGATGCAGACCCTGAATTGAGACACAGCCAATGTGTCCTCCCACTCTGCCACCAGACGACCAGTCTGAACCAACTCCCAGCCACTCTGGGAACCAGGAGGAGGAGGAGGGCGGGGACTACCAGCCCTATGGCCCTGGCCCCACGCAGGTCATCATGATCACTGAAGAGGACTTCCCGTTGGCCACCACAGCCGAGTCCCCTTACGCCAAGGAGGACACGGAGAGCATGCAGGTGAGTGGAGACCCACCCGACTAGCTGCTAGCGGCTAGCTGCTAGCTCAACATCAGCAGCACTTCCTGTGGCTCAAATGTCCTCTTCCCTTCAGCTGACCTTTGACCCAGAAGAACTGGACGAGTCCGGTGCAGAGGAGGCGCCGACCGAGTGCGACTGTCAACCCGGAGAGCCGGGATTCGCCGGTTTCGCTGGACCAAAGGTAGCGAGCAGCACCTGACCTGGTCATGTGACCTTCACCTGTCTGGACTGACACTAACTGACTGCAGATAATAAAAACACTTTTTTCTGAGATTCTCAGTTTCCACTTTGCTGAAAAATCCTGCTAAACATCAAAGGTCAACCAGATTCACTTCCTGGTTCTTCCTGTCAGGGATCCAAAGGCCCTCAAGGCTCCAGCGGTGAGCCCGGCGCTCAGGGCCGAGAGGTGAGCAGGTGATACCTGGAGGCCGCAGCCCAGCTGGTTCGGAGAAGCTGCTCAACGTCTCACCTGGTTTTTCAGGGCTACCGAGGATCCAAAGGAGTCCCGGGACGAGGTGGAGACCCAGGACCAGCAGTGAGTCCCACCTTCACCTCCAGGAAGGAAAGGCAGCCATCTTGTAGCTACTTTTATCTTGACCTTTGACCTCTGCTACCCCAGGGCGACCCGGGCCCAGAAGGTGACGACGGTGCCTCTGGTTTCTCCGGTGCCACGGTGCGTTCACTGACAGTAGGAGGTTGGAGCTCCTGGAGGGAGGTGGACTAGTAACCTCAGTGTGTGTTGGTCTTCAGGGCGAACTGGGACTGCAAGGAGGTCCAGGAGAGGCTGGAGAGCCGGGTCTCAAGGTGACCTTTCACCTTCAGCCACAGTTAGAGCTGCTTGGGTTTGAAATGAGTGTAATACTGCTTCCTTCCCACAGGGGGAGCTGGGCATGGCCGGTCCACGGGGAGGAGTGGGAGCTCCTGGTGAGACTGTAAGAACCGATTTCACTTCCTGATGGGGACTTGATGGATAGCCAGGGAGCAACACGCCGGCTAACAGCTAATATCCGATGCTAACTTGGTTCCATTCCCTTCGTCAACTCGCAAACATTTCTTCCGTCACACAACAACCAACCGGTGATCAGTTGAACTGTCAGAGAAACGCGTCATGTGACCTCTCGCCTGTCAGCCACACCCAGTCAGCTGTTGACCTCAACAGCAGCCAGGTGGTGCCCTCACACTGCTCTCTCTGCTGTTAACACTGCTAGTACTGCTAGCCCTGCTAGTGGTGTTAACCTTGCTAATGCTGCTAACCATGCTGGTGCCGCTAGCACTGCTAACGCTGCTGAACCTGATTGTTGTTAGAATTTTAGTTTCTTGTCCTCGTCTTATATTTTATGATTGGTCCTCAAAACATAAACAAAAAGTATAATCATGTATTACGAGATTTTTAATAATCATCATTGTTTTTTAGTAATAATACCAATAACAATTTATTTGAGTTTATTTTCAGTCTCTGTTGTTGTCACTCGTTGATCTCCAGGGTCCTGCAGGTGATGCTGGACCTCCAGGTTCAAATGGTGGTGACGGTAGCAAGGTAACAAAAACACACACAGTCACCCTCCCCATGAAGAGCTGGAGGCATGTATGGTGTAGGGCGCCCCCTGGAGGCTGCACTAAATATGGACAGTGACTTCAATTGCTTCCAAACTTTTATGCTTGAAGATGATATTTGATGGAATTCCATGTTCTCAGGGTTCCCACGGTGATGAAGGCCAAGCTGGTCCTCAAGGGCCAGGTGGAGAGGAGGTAAGGAACAGCCACCGATGCTAAACTAAGCTAATCTATGAGTGTAGTATTGACTGTATATGGACTGACTGTGTGTGTGTGTGTGTGTGTGTGTGTGTGTGTGTGTGGTGTGTGTGGCACTGCCCTGCAGGGTCCCACCGGAGCTTCAGGCTTCCCGGGGGACGGCGGCGACACAGGAAGCATTGTGAGATTCAAATCTCAAACCTACTGTACCATGTGACACTAAGACCATGTGACACTCAGATTGACTGAGGCCGTGTGACAAACATGCCTGCCGTCCAATTACAGCCTCCCGCAGCATTAGCTACCTTAAATCAAAGAGAAATAAGTTTGTAAGTTTTCTCCTTTTGACTCGAGAAAGACGTTCTAGACCTGAACTGCTGGTGGAACATCTGCTGGTGGAACATCTAGCAGCGGGAAACAACTGTTTGATGACTGACTGGCTATTAATATCATTTCTTGAAGTTCGGCCAGATTAAAAAGCTTAACGGGCCGCATTTGGCCCCCAGGCTGTGGTTTTCCCACCCCTGGGTTAGCTTGTAGCAGCAGTGGTCAGCTCGCATCACCTCGGCTAATCAAAGCTCCTGAGTGGATAGTTTTATTTTCTGAGATGTTGTTGCGACCTTTCTTTGGCTCCGCCCCCTCAGGGTTACCCAGGACAGCCGGGGCTCTTTGGACCTGCTGGACCAAAGGTAACAAACTCGGCCACCGATTGGCTGTTAAAAAATGGAAACCCGATTAGTGACTCGATTGATGATTTAATAATTCAGTCGCCATGGATGAAAATGAACTTTTTTGAGGGCTGTGCTCTGATTGGCTCCCACAGGGCTCTCAGGGGTTGGACGGCGTCCCGGGCAGCGACGGCGACCCAGGAGAGGACGTGAGTTCAGCCGTCCGTCTCCTTCTTCTTCTGTGGTGCCTGCTGACGCTGTCTGTGTCCACAGGGGCCCCTGGGAGTCCCGGGCCTGATGGGGGAGCCGGGTCAGCTGGGCGCCAAGGTAACAGCAGTCACTGCAGTTCTCACAGCGGCCAGCAGAGGGCTGTGACTGCCCACGCGGCGCAGCACAGCACAACAAGGGCCATAATCTGCAACCTGAATAGGTTGCCGATTGGACCACATAACAAAACCGACCAATCACACGCAAGTCACAGCTGTCAGTGGCCCCGCCTCCTCCTGGTCAATGAGCTGCGATGATAGGAAATCAAAGTTGTGCAGAAGAAAAAACAAAAATCAAAAATACTGTGATGAGTGTTACTGCAGCTGTCCACTAGAGGGCAACCAAGACAGTCACACAGCAGGCCAAACTAGAGGAAACACACACACACACACACACACACACACACACACACACACACACACACACACACGATGGTGCAGATAACCTGCAAGAAGACAGGAAGTTGGCCAGCAGGGGGCAGTGTCACCTACGGCTGCATTCCATTTAGTATCAGCGTTCATCCTCAGTAACCATGTGTTTGGCGCCCTCCACAGGGCAGCCGGGGAGACACTGGCCCGCGAGGACGCGGCGGGAGAGGCGGAGCTCCGGTGAGTCCTGAGGGAAACTCCCTCCACCACAGTACGAGCAGCCAATCAGCAGTCAGAGGGGCAGGGGCAAAGCGCAGGAAGCCCTGGGACTTTTTTTTTACTTCCAGAAACTTCCCCTAATTACATGTAAAAGGGCAGAAGTTTCCAAAGTTCCTGAGAGAAATTACAGCTGCATTTCACAGGGGAAGCCCCTGTTAGAAGAAGAGAAGCGAAAGCAACTGAAAGGCTGCATTTATGAAGGTTAACAGGGTCATTATCAGGGTCATTATTATTATTATTATTATTATTGTTGTTATTATTATCATCATTATTATTATTAACAATAATACAACAATATTACATTAAACACATTAACTATATCTCAACTTCACAAGTTAAGCCAAGTAATTAAAAAAAAATCTATATTATTATGAGTCCTCTTATTAAAATTTAGTGAATGCTTTGGACTCTGAGTTTTGCTCATAAAGAGTGACTTTTGTCTTTGTTCACCAGGGGGCGGCGGGACAGCCAGGAGATGCTGGAGCACCAGGAGGACCAGGAGAAAAGGGTCTCCAGGGCCCGACGGTGGGAACACACATAGTGGCCAATCAGAGAAGAGCTAGTTCCTCCACTAGAGCCAGTCTTAGAGACGACATGCTAACTAGCTGCTGCTAAGCTATCCTACCAGGAGGTGAACGTGTCGCTGCCGGGGCAGGAAGGGGGGCAGTCTGTGAAAAGCACATTGACAGTTCTTGTGTTTCTCCTACAGGGGGCCAAAGGTGAGACGGGGAGCGATGGAGCGACGGTGAGTGAGTGTGAACCCGACAACGAGTTAGCGTTAGCGAGCCAGAGGTTCTTCTTCATCTTCACTTCCACTGGTTACAAAGCTCTAGGTTCTCTGCTTTAGCCGCTGGCTAGCTCGCTAGCAGCTAGCTCGCTAGCTCAGTGGTGCATCATGGGAGTTTTGTCTTGTGGTCTTGGTCAACTGATCTCTCTCAGCCAATCACCTGGCTCAACATTATGAACTCTAGTTGACCTCTAGAGAAGCCAAGCTCACCTGGGCTGAGCAGGTTCTCACCCATGGCCTCTGGGCCAGAACCGGGTCCAGAACTCTGGACCTCCTCCTGGCCTCACTGGGCTCAGGGAAGCTCTCGGACCAGTTGACCTCTGACCTGCTGGTTGAGGACAGTAGGAAATAACATGGTCACTACTTCCTGTTTATATCAATAACCAGCAAAAGTGCAGAGTGGGGACTTTCCCTGCACCTGGTGACTCACTGAGTGACTCACCGAACGAATCACTGCTTCAGCTCACTGACCTGAGTGTGTGTACATGCAGGGGGCGTCAGGAGCAGCAGGAACCAAAGGATCCCGAGGAGAACAGGTGACTCAGCCACTTGATGATCATCATGAAACAACTTCCTCTTCACACCAACCTCTCCACTCTCACTTCCTGTTTCCCCCTGTAGGGAGGCCGGGGCGAACGAGGAGACAAAGGAGAGGTAGTCTCCACATTTGGCCTTCACAGTGATGTCACTTCCTGTCAGGAGAGGAAGAGCCAACCATCTCCATCTCCTCCTGTCCCGTGCAGCAAGGGCCCAGAGGAGCCGTCGGTCCAGTGGGTGGCCATGGCCCCGTTGGGCCCCCCGGGATCCCCGGTGCCCGAGGAGAGAGAGGGCCGCTCGGTGACCTTGGGGTCATAGGTCAACCAGGCTCCAAAGGAGCTCCAGGTCCCTCGGTAAGTGAAGACACACACACAGGAGGTCCTGCAGGAGATGAAGGAGGAGCTCTGAGATGTTTCTCCTGCAGGGTCCTGGACTGACTGACGAGCAGGTCCTGAAGCTCTGCAGGGGGGTCGTCACCGAGCAGATCTCCCAGTACGCCGCCTCCATCCGAGCCAAGTGCTCCCAGGGCTGCCCCATCAACAACCGCACTCTGATTGGCCCGCCAGGATCACGAGGGCTGGCGGGATCGCTGGGAAAAACTGTAAGAAGAAGAAAAACCAACAGAGAACAGCAAACAGGAGAGAGAGAGAGCAGCTATCCAACTAACAACCTGCTAACATCTAGTTAGCATCTAGTTGGATGTTAACTAGATGTTAGCAGGTTTTAATTGGACGTTAGCTGGATGTTAGCAGATGTTAGCTGGTTTTAGATGTCAACTAGATGTTAGCTGGTTGATAGCAGGTTGTTAGATGTTAAATAGATGTTGGCAGATGTTAGCTGGTTTTAACTGGATGTTAGCTGGACGTTAGTAAATGTTAGCTAAACATTAGTAGACATTAGCAGATGTGGGAGATGATGGTTGCTTCCTGAAGAAGCCCCAACTAATTAAAAAAAAACAAGCAGCAAGCAGCAGATGCTAGCTAACTTATCAGATGATAGCAGGTCACAGTTGGTCGGACCTCCCATTGGTCCGACCTCCAGTAACCCTAACCGTAATGGGAGGTGGGATGTCTCGCCATACCCAAAGCGTCGCTCTGTCGTCTTCCCTCCACCAATCAGGGCAAAGCAGGAAGACCAGGAGCCAAAGGAGGCAGAGGTCCCCCAGGTGGGCGTGGCCTCGAGGGGCAGGAAGGAGCACCGGGCGAGCGAGGTGGGAGACCGACAGCATGAGGGGGAGGGCGGAGCCTGTTTTCTCTTGTCGAGGTCATGAAGCTGCGATGTTTTGTCTCTGTCTGCAGGTGAGAAGGGAACCAAGGGCCCCGCTGGAGATCCAGGTCAAGGCCTCCAAGGGCCTGACGGGCCCCAGGGCCTCAGAGGTACCTCACTTCCTGTCAGGCAGCTCCGCCTTGAAGGCGCAGTGCGCTCTAACCACAGCACAGGACGAGTTCGTGGCAGCCGCATAATATATCCAAAATTTTGCCCAATTCTAGTGGCACAGCGCCACCTGCTGGCCTTGCATAGGACTGTGTATCAACAGCAGCCGTTAATCCAGTGGCACCTGGGCAGTTGGGGGCGCTGTGCCAGTGGATTCAGCCTTTGCTCTTCCTCCGACAGGTTTGCCAGGAAACCCAGCAGAAGCCAGGAATGGTTCCGAGGGGCCCCTGGGACCCCGGGGTTTCCTCGGCGTAACAGGCCGGGTCGGCGCTGTCGGGATCTCCGGAGTTCCAGGAGTGTGCGAGGCTCGAGACTGCAGCATCTACGCACCGGTGCTGCGTAAAGAGCAGGGCCTGGTGAAGAGACCCGGCGGCTCCAAGATGTGAAGCCGTCAAACAGGAAATGACAGGTTGTCACATGATCAGGGGGAGGAGCTCCACGTGGGACCTTCGGGAGCTCCAGGAAGTCAAAGGAAACAGAAACTTCCTCCAAACACACAAACTGTTCCACTTTTAGTTTTTCCCTTCCAATTCAGTAGTAAACAAAATGTGTGTAAATATTTTGCAAGACGTGTGCTGCAGGGCTGGGGCTTCCATCGTACTGTGGACACGCCCCTGTTGTCCCATTTCCTCATAAAGTGTTTTTTTTAAACCTGAGGTGGTCCTGGTTTCCTTTCTGTTGACATTTTAGTTCACTTCTTGACTGCTCATTGGAGGAAAAAACATAGTTTGCAGTTTCATACTTTGGCCATGTCTGGCCTAGAGCCACCACCCAGAACCATCCAGAACCACTAAGAGCCTCCTACAACCACCTAGAACCTCTTACAATAACCCAAAACTACCTAGGACCACCTAGAACCATACCTGGTCCGCCAAAGGCAGGGGTGGTCGAACTGGAAAATGAAGCAAAGCAAAGTTGCATCCAAATCAGTGTGTTTGAAGCCCCACCAGGGCGTTTAGCATTTAGAACCACCCAGAACCACCTCCTGGAACCATTTGGAATCATCCAGAATGGGTTTAGCTCCTTATTGACAAAACACTGCAAACATGGAGGAGGTGCAGCTGTTCATTATCAGTGATATGATACTAATATCCTGCCTACATCATCAGGGGCCCAGAGCCAATCAGAGGCCACCACCAGCAGACCTCAGTCACTTGCATGGAGGAAGTGAAACAGCCGAGGGCAGAGACAAACAAATGTCTGTCACGCTGAAAAAACCCGGAGACCTGAGAAACATCACAAATAACAACACAGTCGTAATGTACTGCAGCACTTTGAATCAACTGTCCGGCACACCGTGTGACCGCCCTCGTTACTGCCGCCTCGCACTTTGGTGACGTCACAGCCCTGCTAGTGCTCATAGAACACCTTTCACCTTAACTGAACGCCAGTCAGTCTAGCCAGATCAGTGTGTGTGTGTGTGTGTGTGTGTGTGTGTATGTGTGTGTGTGTGTGTGTGTGTGTTATGCTGGCTCGACTTTCTGTGACGTCACATTGAAAGTCCCTCCAACAAAAGATTTGAATTTAGTTTCACTTTCGCTGCGGGGGAACCCCCGCCCCCCTTCCTACTTCCCTATCCTGAGTACAAATACCAACTGTAGGACCCAGTAGAACTACTCGGTGACCGGCAGAACCACGGAGTGCCTAACACTGCCCAACACAGCCGAACCATGTCTGTGGTGCCGCCGACAGTCTGGCTGCTGCTGCCGCTGCTTATGGCGTCGCCGCGTGAGTATGGGACGAGACATCGGTCCGACCCGCTCCGCTCCGGTGCGGTCCGGTTCTGACGGAGGAGTCACGGTCTGCTCTCTGTCCGCACTCCGCAGGTGTCCCGCGGGCTCGTGCCAGGACCCTGAACGAGCCACTTCCTGTCCGATGCGCCGCGGACTCGGACTGCTTCCTGCCGTGCCAGGCCAGCCGGAAACCCGGGGTGGCCTACCCTCACCTGACGTGGTACCGGCAACAGGTAAATCACCGGGACTCAGTGTGTTTCCACCGCAACTGGCACAACACGATCAGAACCGGAACCAGAACAGCGCCGCTGAGTGGGCGGAGCTACCGCAGTTTACTTGGCAATGATGACGCCGTGTCGCGATGATCGGTGACCGACGAGCAGAAGCTGGAGGATCCAGAACTTCTGGTCCAGAATCAGCATGGTCCAGAACCATGCTGGAGAACCAGCAGGGTGCTTCAGGACCTTTGACCTGAAACACGGTTCATAACCAATCTTTCTATCCATGTGTAGATTCTTAAGCCCTGGACTTTTAATCTTTCTATAAAAAAAAAAAAAAAAGAAGAAAAAAAAGACAAAGGCCAGTTAATCCCCAGTAGAGTGTCATACTCCCAGTGTGATGTCTTGGCTTGTCCTGATGCATCATGGGAGTTTCAGATTAGCAGTGCTAGAAAACACTTCTTGGCTGTGGTGGAAACTCACAGGTCAACAGCGCCTCCCTGTGGTCAGACCCTCGCCTTGCGTCCGTCCTCGTCTTGTGTCAAATCCTGCAGTCCTGTGAGTGCAAGGCTGCAAACAGCGGGCCAACACTATACGTCCTGTCCCTCTAGGACTCCGCCCCCCAGTTGGGCACCAGAGCTATCCTGTCCTGGGACCTCATCAACAGCACCAGGCGAGAACCACTTGGGCGCGATGAGGAGCTGCTGCCGGAGGACGGGCACGCCGTCCACCTGCACAACGTCAGCTGCACCCACGCCGGACTTTACAGCTGCTTCTTGGCGGCGCCGCTGGGGGAGCAGAACCAGGAGTCCTGGCTGAGGCTGTCTGTGACCGGTGAGTCCACCTCCACCCTGAGAAACACCTGAGGAACACCTGAGGAACACCTGAGGAACTGATGTCTGTGTTTCAATTGGTAGGCTGTGCAGGAAGTCCCACCCCAGGAAGTCTGTTGACAGATGTGACCCTGGCCGTGGCCACTGTGGTGCTGGTCTTGTCACTGGTGGTCTTCAGGATGAGCTACGTAAGTGGCTGAGAGAGAGAGAGAGAGAAGACAACTGGGCTGGGTCAAAGCCAACCTTTCACTCACCTGTCTGTGTGTGTGTGTGTGTGTGTGTGTTGCCCTCAGGTGTGTCTGAGGAACTCTCTGAGGGACAGACACAGGCCCATGAGGAAGGAGGTCGTGGTCACGCTGGACACGCCCCTCAGACCTCTAGATGAAAAAGACCTCATGATGATTCGTACGTTGGGCCCCAAGCCTCCCGCAGCACCGCCGACCTCCACCAGCAGGTGGAGCTGGACTAAACTGGTGGAGCCGCTGAGTGACGCTCGCTGATGGAGGACGACTTTGTGTTTGAGTGGAAGACCCTACCTCAGCCCCACACACACACACACACACTCACACCTTTCCTGCACACACCCTTGTGGAGACGTCGCTGCTGAAAGCTCCTGTACAGGCTGAAGTGAACAGGACACCCCCTAGTGGAGGACGTGGCTCCAGTCAACTGGGCCAGTGACAGGGAGACTCCCACTGGATTGCAGTTGAGTTCCATTGTGGTACAGGAGCAACCAGTGACCCCTGGAGGAATGAAGAGGAAAATAAGTTTCATGGCAACAAGAGTCAAAAGCAGGCTCATCAGTGTCTACTGACTCCAGGGTCCAGGGTCCAGGATCCAGGATCCAGGACTGGGGGAGATCCAGGTCTTCAGGCCAGGTAGCCAAATTTCTAGCCCCGCCCACTGATGGTTGTTTGACTTTGATCAAACATGCTAGTGTCATCACAGCAACACCCGCTGAAACCTGCTGCTGCTGCTGACCTCTGACCCCATCAGTGCTGGTTCTGAATTGAAAGGTCATTTCTGCTTCTTTACTTTCTGTTTACATCCAAATAAAATGCAGAAGTTCAAGAAATGCTTCACGTGTTCAGCACATTCGTGTCTGTGTCCCTTTTTCTGTTTGTTTTGGGGTTTTTTGTTGGAATGTACACAAGTTTCAATAAAGTCCCTCAAACTTTGATCTTCCTCAGACTAAAGTGTGAATAATATGGATGAAAGTCCCGGGACAGATAATGAAATGTGAAATACTTCTCAGTTGTTGAGTGTTGCTGTGTGTGACAAGATGAAAACCTACCGTCTCTGTGCTTCCCCCGTGTGGTCGTCGCCTCGTAAAATGTAAAGCTGTAAAGGGGACGGGAAATTATATCGGACACTGTTTTGTCACACGGTTTAATATTCGCCTTGTACAAGGCCTTGCTTTGATGAGTACTCATCAAATTTCCCAACCTTTATTCACGTTTTTTGTTGTTCGGCTGTTATGCGGTGAAAAACACAACGCTGAGGTTGGCACCACATTCGCCGCGGTGCTTCTTAGGTTTCGACTCCACCTTAAAAAGAAATTCCGCAATTTGACCGCTAAAAGTTGTCAACTTTGGAGTCCCATGCTTTGCAACAAGGCCCAGGCTTTACAATCATACCTCACATGTCCATTTCTACTGTATCATTTTGGAAATAATCCACCTGAAAAACTGAAAAATATCATAATGTAAATTACAAAGTTGCCTACTTTGGAGTCCCCCCAAAAGACCAAAAATGATTTCCCGTAAAATGTCTCAGCTGATTCTGAGAGTAGAGCTCCCAGGCTTTCCAATGATATCTCACATGTCCATTTCTACTGTATAAGTTTGGAAAGAAGTCCACCTCAACATAGACATAATGATTCACTGAATTTTATATGTTGAACAGTGTTGGGATAAGCACCGCCATCTAGCGGCGGATGTGGTGCCAACTTCAGCGTCGTGTGAAAAACATGGCTGACGTTCTAAAGAAGATCAACCCCGCCCGTGTCTGGACTGCCTTCAAGGTCCGAACACATCCTAACGACATCAAAGGGTTTCAAGCGAGTTGTTCAGTATTGTTGTGTACGTGGTTGTCGTGGCCGAGTGGTTAAGGCGATGGACTAGAAATCCATTGGGGTCTCCCCGCGCAGGTTCGAATCCTGCCGACAACGGCTCATTTTTTCCCCCTGCAAACTTTATAGAACATCTTATCGGCTGACGGTCCCAACACTTCGTCATCGCCTTCATCATTATGACAACTAATGTGATCTGATGATCACATGATCGCCGGGGGCTCGTCTGTCTGAACTGAACTCATTGAGTCTCTATGTTGATGTTTTATTTCACATGTACTGGGTTATTTATATATTCCCTCGCATTTTTTTTTTTTTTTTGCCGCGACAACATTAAAACATGACTTCAACGTTTGAACTCGACTCGTTCAAAACTAAACTCAACTCTTATTTTGAAGACGTCACTTCCCTTCCTGTCACCTAGCAACGGCGCACGCTGTGAGCGCTAGCAGCTAGCCACACAGAAAGCCATGAGCGACGACGACGACGATCTGGACGAACTTTTGGATGAGGTCGAGCGAAAGTTCTGCTCCAAAGCTTCTGTCGGCGCCTTCGGCCGCGGCTCGAGCCACAGTCGGACATTCGGGTCGGACGGAACCGGAAAGAGCAAAGAGGGGTGAGCAAAGCTAACTCCGGTGGCTGACGGCAGCTAAAGGCGAACCCCCTGCAGTCCGAGGTAGACTGAGGCTTTCAGCGCCTCCTGTCGGCAGCAGGTCTTCATCTGTCCGCTCAGTGTGTGACGGCTGCCATATTAAAATCAAATTATTATGATTTTATTATGTGACGCTGATCTTCAGCGAATATTCCGCTGGTCTGTTTCCCTCAGTGCAACCACAGCCAATCAGCTGCCTCCTACTGACCCTAGTCTAGTCCTCCACTTCCTCCTCTCTCACACCACCACCTTCATCACTAGCCAGATGTTCACCCTCCAAACATCTCCAGTCTTCTGTCCTGCTCCAGCTGGTTCCTCCTCAGTGTCTCCACTCCAGCTTCCACCGCTCCACACCTTCTCCTCGCCACAGCTCTCAGACCTTCTGACGTCTTCCTCAACTCAACCCAACCCAGACCAAACACACTTTCTCCCAGGCATTAGACAAAAGCCATGTGGTCAATATCCATCATCTTCACGTTGTGAATACAAAATAAAGCCAAATATCAGTTTGATTCCTTTGACCCTCATGCAGCTCTCCAGTCCAGGTCTTCGAGAGTAGGTAGTCAGACCTGCAGGACTGATCTCCACAGTGTCAAATATCTCCCGAGACACTGGAGGATCCTCGAGGAAGAACTGAAGTCAGGTTTTTTTTCTTCAGGTCCTTCACTTTTGATCATCCTGAACCGCTGAGCTCAAGTGTCAGTGATGACATTGACGCTTTTCTGGAAGACCTGCTGGAGGACGGAGGAGACGGCGGTGGTGAAGGCCTGCAGGTGACCTCCTGGAAACTTCCTGCTTCCTGTTTGTCTGGAGGTCCAGCTGTGTGAGAACCTGCTGGCTCCCCCCGCCCCCGCACACACGGTGATTGGTTATTCTGTGGCTCCTTCTCAGGCTCAACACTGTCCAAAAGGAACTCCAGTGGAGAGACCACTGCCCCCACCTGGAGGGAGGAGGTCAGTACAGGTCTGAGGTGTCACCAGACACTGGCTGTGTCTCAATTCAAGGTCAGCATCCTTGGTCGGCTGGCCTTCAGATGCAGGCTTCGAAGGATGCAGACCCTGAATTAAGACACAGCCTTTGTCTCATCTTCTTCTTCTTCTTCTTCTCCTCCTCCTTCTCCTGCAGGTGCTGTCCTGTGTACCTGGGTGGCAGCGGCACCAGGTGCGGGGTGGGAACAGCTGCTGCCCAGAGGTGACGAAGCGCCACACTCACTGTGAACCTTTGACCTTTGGGAGAATTTATCCTGCTGCTCCAACCTTGATCTCACCCACAGGTCATGTGACCAGCTGCGGTGCACCACCTGCGACTTCCGGGTGCTGAAGTTCGACGACTGCCGCTGGGACGTCTCCTGCGATTACCTGTTCCTCAGGTGAGTCTGCAGGAAAGCTGTTAGCGGGGTGTTGCCATGCTAACAGTAAGCAGGCTCACTTGCTCTCCTGCGCCCCCTCCAGGAACAACATGCCCGAGCGCCACAAGCTGCGGAGCCGGCTGAAGAGCAGCAGCGGCTGGAGGGCCTACGCCTGTCAGTGCAGCTGGGAGTCCACAGAACAGCTGATCCAACTTCAGGATCGGCCCCGGCTCACCTGGGTCTGTGGGGGACACCCCCACTGACGACCACCTGGTGGCGCTGGAGGTCACCTGTTATGAATCCACGACTGGTTGAGGAGAGAGCCGCTGCTTCCTGCCAGTCAGACTTTAATCCAGCATATTGACCGAGTCATTTAGAATCCTGCGACTTTGTATTATTTGTGTTATTAACGATGAAAGTGTAAACACAAACGTGTGTCATGTTTTGGATATTTATGTCTGTTGGATGAGTTTTGTCTTTGTAACTAATGGACGAGAAAAAAAAAGAAAGAAGAAAATACCTGGTTTGATTGTAGTTCTGATGTTCGACCACTATTCTGGTCCAGACCCGAAGAGACTTGACTCTCCGGCAGGGGGCAGTGTAGCCTGCAGAGAGGAACGAAGCCGGCAGACACTCGGAAACCGGAAGCCGGTGGGGGCCACCGCTAAATATGATCCGACAGCGCCGAGAAGTGGCAGCGGACATGGAGGAGGATGGTGACTGTGTTCCGGACGAAGATGTTCTGGACGACTGGTTCATCGAGTCTCTGAAAATGTGAGCGTGTTTCCGTGTTCACAAGGTGTATTAGCATCCAGCTAGCGGCAGGATTCCCCGGCAGTGCTACAGCTTAGCTTAGCATAGCTGAACTCCGCTCACATCCCCGCCACGATTTCAGCCATTTATGTCGTTTATCTGCTGGTGAATTAATTCCGCTCCAACCCAAACCTAAAGCTTTTCTTTTATACGCTAGCAGTCAAAAGTTTGGACACATGCTTCTGATGTAATGAGTTTTCTTTCATTTTCATGACCATTTACATTGTAGATTGTCACTCAAGTTCTCAAAACCATGAATGAACACATGTGGAATATATATTAAACAATAAAAAAGAAGAAGAAATAACTCCAACGAGTTTTAATTTTAGAAGATCTAGAATAGCCACCCTTCGTATAAAATGTACATCACATGAAATGTTGAACTGGATCCAAGCTGGGAGTAAAGGACTGTTTTGAATGATGAAGTTTGGCCTCCGCGTGCTGCCGTATCTCCTCAGGTACAAAGACCTCTACGTGTATCAGCTGGAACATCCCACACAGGTGATGGAGTGGACATCAGCCAAGAGTGAGAGACAAACCTCACGTCTTAATACATCATCCAAACAATATGTTTAAAACAAACAGTAAACAGGCAACATCAGGGGCATCAGCCAATCACAAGAGCCGCTGGATGTGTTGTGTGTCCTCAGGTGTGTGTGTGGCAGGCAACTCCTCCAGCAGGTGTGAGATCCTGGAGCTGGAGCTGCCTCCCAGACTGTCTGCCACCCAGAACCAGGTAACACCCACACACCTCACACACTGAGGAGGGACTGGTTCAAAATTGAAGCGGTGCTTTGTTGGTTCGGCACCTGCACCTCTGAAGACCCTGTTCCTGGCTGTAGCCGCCGTTTACTGCGACTGTGTGTTTGAGGATAGAAGTCAATGGCAAAGTTGTTTACATTCCGATCGATGCACGCGTTAGTGTTAGCATTAGCTCTGCTACATGCTAACGCCTGCAAACTTTATGCTTCCACCTGCTGCTGTGTGATCCGGTATTTCTCAACATCTACTGACTGTATGTCTTATAATATTTGGGGACATAAGTATCTAAGCACACTATAGTACAGGCGTGGGCAAACTACGGCCCGGGGGCAATGTGGGGCCCGTTAGGCTTTTTACTGTGCCACGCTGAACTTGAAGGAATGATATTCACAGTCAGTCAGTCATCAAACAGCTGCATCTCCTCCAGTGTTTCCAGAGTCATTTCAATAAAGAGCTGAACACCCTGGTGGTCCAGGGGTGGTTCTGGGTGGTTCTGGATGGTTCTAAGAGCTCAACACCCTGGTGGGGCTTCAAAGACTCTGATTTGGTTGCAACTTTACTTCATTTTCCATTGACATTACAGCAACATGTTTCATACATGATAGTTTCCTCCTATGAGGTGGCTCACCAGAACACTCCGTCCATCTGCTGCTGCTCCGCTACCCCCCTCTGGCCCACTGTACAACCCATTGTGGCTCCACCAGTCAAACAGTTGGCCCCCTGCTGGTCTAGTAGCATCACCACATGAATGTAGTTGACCTTGAGCTTGGTGTTCTGTTAAATACGTACGCCTCAGAGTCACATGACCAACCTGTGGGCTCCTGACATGTTCAGGGTCTGTGTGCAGGGCGGGACTTCAGAGTTCTCCACGGAGGCTTCAGTGACGGCCCAGTCCGCCACCTGGCCCACGTCCCAGGAACCAGGTGAGCCGAGGACTTCGACCTCAGGAGCAGCAAGGTAGAAACGGGCTCTTCTCACCTGGAACCACCTGACTGACTGGGGGGGCGGGGCTTCCACAGGTGCATCGTCACCAACGACGGCCGCAGCTCCCAGCTGCAGGTGTGGGAGGTGGCAGAAGACGCCAGCGGTGAGTTCAGCCTCTGACCTTGACCTCGACCTCTGACCTTCATTCACTGTTAGACCTCAATGTGGTCTGCAACCTTCGCCTCTGACCTTCACTCAGCCTCTAACTCTGACCTCTGACCTCCCTCTGATCTGCCACACCCACAGATGTGATCAGGAGAAGCCGCACCATTGAGGGGTGCAGTAACGGTCGTGGCCCAGTGGGGGGCAGCAGGGTGGCAGCCCGCAGGTGGGCGTCGCCTCAGGTGCTCCACGGCGCCACCTGCAGCCAGGTGCAGCTGACTGACCTGACCTCCGGACAGACACTCTTCAGCCTGGGTGGGTGTGTCTACCTGTCACATGACCGGGTGGGGGGTGGTGGGCTGGGATCAGCTGGTGGGCTGCTGAACGACCTGTTCTCCTCTCCTCCAATCAGACAGCGGGGGGGCGGAGCCTCTGGCCTCCCTGCAGTTCATCAGCGGCAGCGTCTTCCTCACCGGCCGCCGCGACGGCACCGCCCTGCTCGCCGACGTGCGAACCCCCGGCGCCGCCAACCTGTCGCTGCCGCCCCCTCTGAATCCCACAGCCGGCAGCAGCGCCCCCTGGTGGACGGCTGCGGCAGAAGAGCGGCCGGCCGGCACCAGGCTACTCAGAGTGGCGTCGTCGGGACTGATGGAGACGTCGGACCTCAGAAAGGGGGGCGGAGCCGTCGGCCGAGCCCGGCTGCACCTCCCCGCCAGGCCCTGCCCCCTGGGTGATGATGTCACAGCGTCCTGGGCGCCGGCACTGGACGGATACATCGCTGTTTCAGGTGAGCATCTTCGTGTTGATGGTTGTTGGTTGTTGTTTGTTAGGTCCATTTTCCTATTATTCACACCGCCGTCAGTGAACGCACCACAGTCATTGAACGCACCGCAGAAGTCCAATCCATCATCATCATCATCATCATCAGCTTCCCTATATGAAGGTGATGGCTAGTTTGGATTCTTGAGGGTCTAAATATGATGGCCTTGGTGTGGAATGCCCCCCCGCCACTGGAGGCGTGGCCACCTGCTGAAACCTGTGATGAGGGTGGAGCTACTGCCACACCACCATCCTGTTCTCACCCTCCTCTTTCTCCACCTCCTCCACCTGCTGGCAGGTTTTGGGGGTGCGGTCCAGGTCTTTGACACCTCATCGTGGGGGGCGGAGCTACAGGATGCCAGGCTGCTGTTTGAGCACCGTGGCCACGCCCCCTCGCCCGCCACCACCGCCGCCACCGTCTCCACCCACGCATGGCACCCGGAACGAGCGCGGACGCTGCTGTCAGCGGCCACCGACGGCTCCGTCCACGTCTGGGACTGGATCGACCAATCAGCCGGCAGCTGAGGTTCGGGGGCGGCGGGAGGGGCTGTGAGCTCAGCAACAGAGACTGAAAGACTTCACACAGCGACGACATCACTTCCTGGGGAGTCACGTGGGCCAGCAGCCAATCAGAGCTCTGCGCTGCAGCCTGAGGAAAGGTGCCAGCTGATTGGACATCCGGGATCACCTGATGGTTTTGTTTTGGTTTTTTTTTCATTTAACTGTGTTTCATTTTGTTCAGAATTTCACTTTAATCATTTAGAAATATTACAAATGACTCAACAGTTTTGCTACATTTAATTATAATTGTGTTATAATTATCTGTGCTGACTGACTGAATGCGAGGACGTTGGCATAATAAACAGAGCAAAGACGCCACACAGTGACACAGCGTTCAGCAAAATATTATTTATGTCTTAGATTCTTGGAGGAATTAGTGATGGACAATGATTGGCTGGGTTACATTCTGATTGAAGCCCTTTAAAGTTAAAATGTCAAAAACACACACACACTCACACTCACATGCACGCGCGCGCACACACACACACACACACACTGTTTAAAAGCAGTCATTCTGCAGTCTGGTCAGATAGACGGGCTAAAGCTAATGCAGCATGGTGGCTAACGCTAATGCTCCAGTCAGCCGGTCGCTGTTCAATTCTGTCCAGTTGAGTTAGCCCCGCGCTAACCCTGGTTAGCATCTCCGCTGGGTCACTGCAGCGATGGAGCAGCAGGCAGGCACCTGGTTATTAGTGTCAACAGCGTCATCAGGCTGGTGGGCGGAGCCTGGTCCACAGCTGCTGGTCTTCACACTGGACGTTCTGGGACGTCACCAGGACGGAAACGTCTCCACACTGGGAGCCCGGGAACAGGAAGTGACCCGCAGATGGGCGTCCCCAACGCGGTGTGAACACCGCTGCCCCCTGGTGGTCGTCTCTTGTCAGCATCATCCAGTTCATCAGGTTAGTGAGCTACACTTCCTCAATCACGCAAAACTGCTTTATTACAGCAACACAAAAGGCCGCTATCATCTGCAGCAACGAAAACAAAGTCAATTAAGAAAAAAAAAAATCCCTTCTTGTCCCCCCGCCTCCCCGATGTGCTGCCACAAGTTGGCGCTGTGTGTGTGTGAGAACTCCTGAGACACAGCAAATCACAAACACACAGTTGAATGGGGACGGCAGTGCGATGGGCGGCTGATTGGAAGCAGGGCTAATGGCTAACTGGCCAACGCTAATACATTGCAGTCAAATTAAATCAAGATTTAAAAAAAAAAAGAAAGAAAACAGCTATCTGCCCCCTGGTGGCTGCTGTGGAACTGCACCTCAGAAAGTCAACTAGTCAGCGACACGTTTTATTAGTTCTGTAGTTTTTTTGGTCCAATGTAGTAAAAAGTGTGTGTGTGTGTGTGTGTGTGTGTGTGTGTGTGTGTGTGTGTGTGTGAGGGGGGAGGAGCTTAAGACTGACAGACCAATAGTGAATGCTGCACGCTGTCTTTTACTTCCTGCTCCGTCTGCTGGTCACATGATCAGGCCTGTGATGCCGAAACAGAAAGGAAGGAAGTGGCGGTGATGGAGAGGAGGGGGCGGGGCCATGGGAGGTCAGAGTTCAACCTTGCTGAGCATCAGCCGAAGGGCTACACGTCGAACACGACCATTTGGAATGTGGGGAAAATAAACGGATGATGATGACGACGATTGGGAGCTGGTGAGACCTGAGAGGTCAGAGGTCGGCAGATCGAAAGGCACTGGGGCTGGTTAGCATGTTGTTGGTGATTGGTCAGAAGCCAGTGGAGGAGTTACTGACCTGTAGTAATAATAATCTAGGCTTCCTTTTAGAGGGGGAGGAGCCTGTTTTGGAAGAAGGCGTTTGTTCCCTGCAGCCAAAGCACGAGACGCTCTTCCTCTCCAGTCCTGCAGTTCCACTGCCGGGCCATCAGGGGGGCGCCACAGCCCGGCCCCCCTGCCCGCCTCCCCTTTCAGTCGCTGCTGTCGTCCTCGTCGTCCTCGTCGGACAGGTTGCCGGTGAACTTTGACCCCGGCGGCAGGCTACCGGCGCCGGCGGTCAGCTGCAGGTAGCAGTGCTCGCAGACCCGCACGGGTTTGGACGACTGGCTGGGCAGCAGGAACTTCTTCTCGGAGCAGGCGCTGCACACCACCAGGCCGCACTTCCTGCAGTGGTGGCGGCGGCTGACGGGCGTGAAGCGCACCTTCTGGCAGCGCATGCAGACGGTGGCCTCCGAGTCGGGCACCCAGACGGCGGCGTGCTCGCCGGCCGGCGCCTTGCCGCTCTTCTGCAGCAGGTCGCCCACGCACTTGCCGATGTGGCTCATCCACTCGGACTTCTCGTCGGGCGTGGCGGCGAAGACGGCGAAGGACTTGGTGGGCGTCTTGATGAGCCAGCCGTTGCGCAGCTCGCCGTCGTCGGCCACCGTGTCGATGGTGACGCCCTCCAGCGGGATGATGTGCTGCTTGTTGTACTTCTTCTTGTGGATGACGATGTTGCCGTACACCAGGATGTCGTTGAAGAGGAAGAACTGCCGGGCCTTGGGCTTCTTGCGGCACAGCTTGGTCAGGACGCCCTCGCCGATCAGGACGCGGCCCGGGATGGCCAGCGGCTGGCCGGCGGCGCCGAAGCAGCCCTCCACCACGCCGATCCTCCGGGAGTTGGCCTCGCTGTTGGCCAGCCGGTCCACCATCTTCGCCTGGAGCAGAGGGAGGCGGAGTCACAGGTCACCTGGAGAAGAGGGGGCGGAGTCACAGGTCACCCGGAGAATCAATTCAATCGAATGGCAACCCCCGAGAATCAGAAATGAATTGAATGATGAGACTAGGGTTTACATTCCTAGTTAACAGCGCCATCTAGGGGTGGAGCTGCCCTGGAGAAAAAGCTTCACGGGCCGCATATGGTCCCTGGGCCGTAGTTTGCCCATGCCCGATTTAGAATCAAATTGTGACCCTAAAATTCAGAATGGAATCATGAGACCCCCCCCCCAGGATTCATATCTCTAGTGGACAGCGCCATCTAGCAGCAGTATGTATGTGTATATACACACACACACATATATATATATATATATATATATATATATATATATATATATATATATATATATATATATATATATATATATATATACACATACATACATACATACATACATACATATATACATATATATATATATATATATATATATATATATATATATATATATATAGAACAAAGTAGTTTGCCCATGCCTGGACTAGCTTCCTGCTTCAGTGTCCTGTCCGGTGGATTAGCGGCGCACGCTAATCGTCTGAGTGACCTTTGACTCCATGGCTTCCTGTCCACTCACCTGCAGCCGTATTTTTACCCTGTTCCCGGTTCTCCAGGTGACCTGGGAGGATTTCCTCTCTGCAGGACGTCATCGAGTCAGTGACATCAGCACGGCTCGACCAATCAAAACTGTCGGGAGGTCAGGCCACGCCCCCCCACCCCCCTACCTCTCACTGTTTCTCCATCAAGTTACACAAGTGATTAAACATCTCACAACAGCACCCAGATTAGTTCCTCGCCCACAAACGCAGCATGACTCGACGCATCCCGACCAGTTCAGACACACACACACACACACACACACACACACACACACACACACGCACACACACGCACACACCTGATCACTTATTCCTCTGTTTGGAATTCCTTTCTTTAAGCGACAGGCCACTTCCTGCTTAGTAAGCCCCGCCCCCGATCACCTGACCCGGGACCCAAAGGAGCTCAGACTTCCTCTTCAGAGCCGCAGCAGGATTCACTTCCACCAGCCAGCGGAGAGACACACAACCAACAAGCCAACACTGAACACACACAACTGTCAGTATGCAACAAACTCAGCACTGACTGGGCCCCGCCCATCATCAACCACAGCCACCTGTTAATCAATTCGCCAACACTTTAATTGTTTCAGACCAATTCGTAAAGTCCCTGTTAGACTGCAGGAGGTCGCCACGTGGGAGGTCAGCTGATTCACTACACACAACAGTCTTTAACTACACTAGAAAGATCAGCACACACCCACACACACACACAAACTATAGATTCTTATGAATCTTCCTTAAGAAATCTCGCGCCAGGACGTAAAAATACACGTGTCGCGTTCACGGATCCACAAAAGTCCTCCATGAATTCTCCCGCACCGCGGTGCGTGAAGGTGCGGCGAGGTGTGTAACTAATCCTAACACATACACACACGCACACACAAAACTTTGTCCACCTCTCGTCGGTGAAATGTTGCTCTTCCGGTGTCAGTCGGTGGGAAAGCGCCATGAAAAAGTTCAACTTGACCCCCCCAGGAGCAGACAAACATACCGGAAGTTGACACATTCCAACCACAACTCATCCACACTGCGACTCACGAAGCCTCCGTCACTAACGCAACTTTGTGTTTCCACCGGCTAGCAGCTTTAGCCGCCTGCTAGCACACGTAGCTTCCCAAAGTTCGGCTCGGGGAGCAGCGAACCCCGCTGCCGGCTGTCCGACACCTGTTGACGGGCTCTCCGGCGCGACTCTCCGGGGGGGTTCGGCCTAGGTTCGGCCGTGTGGTGTCACCCAGCCGGCCGCAGCCTTCGTGACGGGTGTTGGTGGAAAGTGTGACCGGGGAAGAGCTCCACTAGCTCGGTGTAGACTCCGACCCGGATCGCAGGAAAGTTTTCGGTCGGACCAAAGTGCTCACCGGACCGCTGCTCCGGAACTTGTGGCGACTCTTCGGAACCACTCGACCTCCGGACGGTGTCGGTGAAGCGGCGTTGGTGCGCTCCCTCAGCCCGCACTCAGCGCTCCGGCGGCGGCCGCACAAAGTCCGCCAACCCCGAAAAACAACACAACAATATGGCAGCGCTGCGTTCAAGGCGCAGCGGAAAAGTCGGCACGCACACACGACGGGACTGCGTGAACAGACCGTCCATCACCGTAATCCATCCATCCATCCATCCATCCATCCACCTAACTGAGGAACTGCTGTATCCTCAGAGTTCCTTGAGGTTTTTCCACCGAGTTGTGTGTGCGTGTGCGTGCGTGCGTGTGCGTGTGCGTGTGTTTGTCAGCGAGAACAATTCACAAAAAGTGTGCAATTAGCTTCAGCTGCACTTCCTCATATTGATCCAGAGGTTCTTCTGCAACAGTTGAAGTGTTTTTGATGTGACCGTTGGTGAGTGATGATGATGATGATGATGATTATGATGATGATGACGTTCTCATCAGGTGTCTGTTTGAGATGCTGATGCTGTTCGTGCTGCCTTCAAGTGAAGGTTTGTTGTGGAAGGAAGTACTTGAAGATGGGAAATTGTGGCAAACTGGATGCAGAGTTGCATGCCAACCAATCAGCAGGAGAGGAGGGGAGGGGGGAACTGGTTACACTGAGAGTGAAACCCAAGTGGGCGTGGCTTCGCCAGGTGCGTAAGGTCCCACACACCCGTCAATCAGCCGACCTTCACGCGGAGAAGAAGACTGCAGGAAGAGCAGTCGAATCGCTGCGTCGCTCCATCATCCAATCATCTTCTTTCTCCCAGCAGCGACTGGACTGGAGCTCCCCCTCCTGGCTGCCGGATGTCAGAGTGGTGGAGGCCTCGGCTGAGTCTGGAGCCAATGACCTCACAGCTCTGTCTTGGGTCACGTGACCTCGGCAGAGATGACATCACCGCAACTCTGGTGTGACTCAGAGCCAAGCTCGGCTCAGCTGCCATCTGCCCCCCCCCCCATCCCTCCACCCCCAGAGGAAGAGGGGGGTGGGGGTGGGGGGTGCTCGCAGTCACGCACGTCACAATCGTAGTTTAATCCAATGCTGAGCAGCCTTTGGGTGGAGGCGGAGCTGCTGTCACAACGCTGACAGCCTGGGGTCTTCATCCATCACGTGATCACGAAGATGAAAACTCTGTCGTGGAGAGAGGGGGAGGGGAGGAGAGCAGAACTCAGGCAAGACAGCTGATTGGTTCTCTCACATGCCCCCCCCCAGTCAACCTGACTGGTATGTTATGGCGTTGTTGCATTATCAGAAGCCAGAAGTCAGAAGATCCGCTGATGTTTCTGATCAAACTGATCAAAAATAATCCCAGAAGAAGAAGGAAGTCCCACCTTTCTTCTTTCGATGTTGGCAACATTTATCATATCAGAGAAGGAGGCGGGGCTTGTGGTCAATTGGCTCCGAACTGGGCAGAATACCAAAAAAAGCAACCCACTGAAGACTTTTTTCTCTTGTGTTTGCTGATGTTTCTCAGATGTTTGCACCAGAATCTTCACCAGATGGACCAGCTGAAGCAAATGGTCTGAGGTTCATCTGATGATAATGAAGACGACAGTGGACTGGAGCTCCTGCAACACTATTAGAAGTCTGAGGCTGTCGATGGCGCCACCTGCTGTGCTGCTCTGGATTAAGGATTAGGCCGCAGTCTGCAGGGATTACTGTTGTCTAGCTGCAACCACAAGATGCTGTGAAGGCCACCGAGATGTTGGTGACATCAGCAGGGGCTCTTTCCGACTGAGACAGAAACAGACGCTTAAAAAATGTGACAAAATGTACAAAAACTTCACTTGTGACAAAACACAACGAGAAGGAAGGAGTTTGAATTACGATTGCAGTTGTTTCTGTAGAAGCTCTTACTTTGAAAACAGGAAGTTTGAGTGTAGTGCCGATAGAGAGGAATCTGCACAGGTGCCTCCAGGTGAGGGTTCAGGTTGTTACCTGTTGCTGTGTGACCAGGCTCTGAAATAGCTGCTACCGCCCTCTGTGTCGGACCTGGGTTACTACACCTTCTAGTTTGATCATCATCATCATCATCACCACCGCATCAAAGAACATTGTTCTGCTTCTAATTGGCCAGAAGATGGTTAGTTGGTTGGTTAGGAGCGGTCACGTGACTCAGGAGAGAGAGTGGAGACAGGAAGTGGATGCAGTGAAGTCATGATCAGTCTGAACCAATCAGAGTGAAGACACAAAAACAACTCACTTCCATCATTTCACTCCAGTCCGACAAGGAGAGTGTGTGTGTGTGTGTGTGTGTGTGTGTGTGTGTGTGTGTGTGTGTGTGTGTGTGTGTGTGTGTGTGTGTGTGTGTGTGTGTCAGTCAGTCAGTCATCCAGCCAATGAGGAGCCCCCGGAGGAGTCGCACACAACCCCTCCCACTACCCCTCCCCCAGTGTCGCCGAGGACACAGTGCTGCTGCTGCTGCTGCTGCTGCTGCTGCTGCTGCCGCCGCCGCCGCCACCGCTGCTGCTGCTTGGACTGTTGGAGGAAAGTGAGTCGTTTTCATTTTATCTTTTTTTTCCCCCTCAGCATAAAAAAAGCTGAAAAACTGTGCTTTTTAGAGAAAAAGTGTCCCTAGAAGCCAAAACCTAGACTGTCGTTGGTCCACTGAGATGTTGGGAGCTGCGCTGACAGCGACCCTCGCTACAGAAACTGCTGCAGCTCCGGTGGCGCCCTGCTGGATGTGTATGACGGAGCTGGGAGGGGAGGTGGAGCAGGTTTGAGTGTACCGCAGAAGAACATCATCCATCAGCCGTCCGTCCCTCGTCCGCCCATCGTGCCCAGGTACTGAGTGAGCTTCGTCGTGCTGGTCCCCCTCAGGAGAGAACTTGATGCTGTCGGTGGTTTTCTAGGTTTCTTTCTGGTCTTCTGGAGGCTGCACGTTGAGCTGTCGATCAGGGAGGTTCTCCTACAGTTTGCCTTCTACTCAAGAGACCAGAAGGTCTGAAGGTTTCTCCTTTGAATCCCAGCAGGTGCAGTGATCCTACACTGCCAGTAGGGCTCGACTTGTATTCGTCCTCCTTCTTCCTGATGTGGGGACCAGCGACACGTGGAGAGATGATGGATGGATGGATGATAGATGACTGACAGATGTAAGGGTGCAGCGCTCCTGCAATAAGCCCCACCCCTTTGAATGTGATTGGTCCGGTGCAGCGTGTTTCCTGCTGGTGAGTGTGACTGGTGGAAGGTTGCTGGAGGAGGAGGAGCTCCAGGCAGATGTTGTTGCCTCAGAGGATTAAAGGCCACAAGCTCCAGCTGGCCTTTGTTTACTACTACATCTGGAGCCGGATTATGACATCATCTCAGCGCCGCTGGTGGGAGGAGCAACATCTCATCCAGCAGCACGTGTACTTCAACGTCATGGTCTTCTCAGGATCAGGCAGCAGGTGCTTCAGGGGCTTCAGGGGCTTCAGGTGCTTCTGGAGCTTCAGGTGTTTCAGGGGTCAGTCTCAGGAAGCTTCTGCAAGCACTTCCTGAATTTGTGGGGTCAAGTCACAAATCAGTGACCCAGCAGGTCAATCAACCACATGTTCAGCAAGTGAAGTGAAGAGTGTTTGATCCACTGGACTCTCCTGACAGGGGTCAGAGGTCAGAGGAGAAAGTGGCTAGGAAGTGACATAGGCAGTGGTTCCAGGCAGGAGACCTTCTCTGAAGAACCTCCTCCAGCGTCTGACCGTGTCTCTACTGCTTACAGGTGATGCTCTGAAGCTCCGCCCACCTGCCCTGCCCCAATGGAGGCGGAGCCCTGTGGCGGCAGCATGTACTGCTGCACGCCGGCCACCAGGCTCCTGACGGTGGTCTTCATGGCGCTGCTAGTGGTGGCCATCCTGCTGGGGAACCTGCTGACCCTGGCTGTCATCTTGGGCTCCTCTTCTTCCTCCTCCTCCTTCTCCAGGCCACGCCTCCACACGCCACAGAGCTACCTGAAGGCTTCACTGGCTGCGGCCGACCTGGTGGTGGGGGTGCTTGTGGTGCCACTGTCCGTCTACACCGAGGCCGGCCCCCTGCTGGGCCTCCCGCCGCCCGCCTGGACCTCCAGCTCCTCCTCCAGCGGGCATGGCCTCCACCCCTGCAGCCTGGTGGGGCCAGTGTTCGCCGGCTGCACACTGGTCTCCATCAGCACCGTCTTCCTGCTCAGCCTGGAGAGGGCCGTGGCCCTGCTGCGCCCGCTGCACCGCGACTGGCTGGTGACCCGGCGGAGGACCGCCCTCCTGGTGGCGCTCTCCTGGCTGGGCAGCTTCTCGCTGGCAGTGGCTCCTCTGCTCTTTGGTGGAGACATCGTGCTGGAGTACAACTCCTGCAGCCGCATGTGCACCTACGTCCTGGGCGGAGCCGAGCGGACCTCCAGCCGGACCTGGAACATCCTGCTGCTCTTCCCAGCCTTCGACTTCACCCTGCTGGCCGCCACGCTGCTGGTCAACATCATCTCCTTCTCCAGCATCCGACAGCACTCCAGGCGCAGGAGGCGCCTGGCCCAGGGCCCCACCTCTTCCTCCTCCTCCTCCTCCACCGCCAAGCCCACCTTCTCTGACATCAAGGCAGCCAGGACCATCGGGGCTCTGACCGTGGCCTTCACCGCCTCCTTCACCCCCATCGCCGTCTTTGTGGTGGGCAACGTCCTGGGCCACGAGTGGTGCAACTTCTCCTTCTTGGCCTTCTGGATTTTGGCCAGCAACAGCTGCTGGAACGTCATCATCTACAGCGTGAGGGACCACAGGTTCAGGCTGAAGGCCCACAGGCTCCTTTGGCCTCTCAACAGGAGGAACTCCAGCCACAAGTAGCAGCTCCTGGTCCAGCTGCACCTTCAGGAGGCGCTGATTTAGAACCACCAAGGTGAAGAAGAAGATGAAATGCGAAGGAAATTACAGGAAAGAAAAACAGTGGAAATGTCGTCAGATGATTGACACTTAACAATTATTATCATCTGTCTCAGTGTTTGATGTGACAACTTCTCATTCTGTGTTTCAGTAAAATATGTTGAAGACTTTCAGAAGAAGATCCTGTCAGTCTGGGCTTTGGTGCCCTCAACTGTTGGAACAGCAGAATCAATCAATCAATGTATTAAATAACATTGATATGTATTATGAATAACGGAGATGATGATGATGATGATGATGATGATGATGGTTGGATATTAATGATGATGATGGTGGTGGCGAGGATGATGATGGTGATGATGATGAAGATAATGGTTGACTGGTGATGATGGTGGTGGTGAAGTCAGTTTATCAGTATTTGTCCATTATTAAGATGAAATAACAATAAAATGATAAAACTCTTTATTTTCATCAAGATCAGTTGTCACTGCCCCCTAGTGGTGACACAGAGATGAAGCAGGCTGCTCCAGTCATGGTTCAACATTAATCACCAAGTTCTTGTTGGGAAAGTGCAAAACCAGGCAGCAACAAAGTGACAAGATGTGGAAGCTTCAAATGATTCAACTTCATCACTGGAGACGTTTATTCTACTTCAATGCCGCACACATCTGGACTCATGGTTGACCAGCGACAACGTGGTCAGTAGACTGGATCCCACAGGGAGGAGGTGCAGGAGGTTCGGAGGTCTTCCTCCAGGAGGTCAGTAGGTGCTCCTCCAGGAGGTCAGGAGGTCAGCAGGTCTTCCTCCAGGAGGTCAGCAGGTCTTCCTCCAGGAGGTCAATAGGTCTTCCTCCAGGAACGCAGGTACAGCTGCAGGGGCACCAATGGATTTCTGTTCTGCAGGCTCGGGTGGAAGACGTCAAAGTCGGCCCTCCGGACCCTCTGCAGGTAGTCCTCCAAAACTACCTGCAGATCCCACAGAAGAAGAGGACTGAAGCAGCACACACACACTGTCCTTTAAAACAGTGCTTCTCAACTGGTGGAGGACCAACATTTTTTTTTTTTGTGGAATTGTGTGTCCCTCAAAATAAAGGCCCAACATTTTCTATATGAAATATTAATATTTTAAAATCCCTTTTTTCTTAGAAAATGAACATACTGCCCAATTTATAGAAACTGTCCACAAAGCCGCGACCCAATCAAAACAGCTCCACCACCCACTTTTGGGTCACGACCCACCAGTTGAGAAACGCAGCTGCGGTGTCTGCCCACACGGGGTGGGTGGCTTTCCTTCCGCACTCACCGTCTGCAGGAAGGCAGGCGTGGCCGCCGGTGGGACGCTGCTGCTGAACGACCGCGCCTGTCAACAACAATCAAAGAACAGCGTTCCTCAGTCTCCGCCCCCTGGACACCAGGCTGCACTTGCTCACACTCTCACCAGAGGCCTCTTATCTGGACGCAGCCTTTGCAGAAAAGGAATCAAGTCTCAGCCCTACCAGCGCTGGCCACCAGGGGGCCTCAGTTCACGCACACCTGAGTCACTTCCAAGTGGAAACATACCAAACTCCAAACATCTACTGGTCCATCTTCTCACTGGTTTTATATTTATTGTTGTTGTTGTTGTTATTATTATTAATGAAGGTTGTGGCCAGCAGGGGGCAGCGTCGGTCCGTTACGTACATGTTGGAGGTGAACGTGAGCCTGGCTGGCGATGTCGTAGACCACGTCCCGGACATTCTGCTCTCGGCTGCCGCGGATGAAGTCCTCCTGGGACACACCGTGCTGCGCACACACACACACACACACACACACACACACACACACACACACACACACACACACACACACACACACACACACACACACACACAGTGGAAGGTTTTAGGCTTGGCTGCTGCATCTGGATGATGTCATCAGCAGGGGGCGGAGTCAGACTGACCAGCATGCACAGGTCCATGGGCAGGTAGACCCTCCGTCGGCTGCTGTGATAGGGCGTCGCCCTCAGACACGTCACAATGCCCTGGGCCTTCCCAATGTGGCTGGCGGTGTGGTCGGCGTGCACGTCCTTCACCCCTGGGGGGCGCCACACAGACACACCTCAGTGAGGCTGTGGCCAAACGCGATTTAGGTTATGTCTCAATCCAGGGTCTGCATCCTTGGAAGGAAGCGTCCTCCGTCTGAAGGAAGCGTCCTCCCAAGGACCCGGCCCAGAAGGACCGACCCAAACCCCGCCTCCCCGGTAACCACACGGGACGGTCTAGCCTTGGGATTATTTCCTGGTTGCGTCACCGCCGGTCCCTCCTGCTGGCCAACCCAGGAAGTGACGTTTTCATAGCATCAAGCTAACCGTTGGTTCACCATCTAACGATGGCGCTGGATGTTCAAATCAGTAAAAACCCTGCGTTAAAAACTGAATATTTGATGTGAAACTTCAATACTTCAATTTATAAGTGGTGTCTTTGCCAGTAGATGGCGCTAATTTCAGCCGACTTCCCAGGATCCCAGGATGCTTTGCAGCAGCAGGCAAAGCATCCTGGGATACAGTAGGAGGTGAAGGACAGCCTTGGAAGGATGCAGAGCCTGGACTGAGACACAGCCTGAGTGTGTGAACTGTCCCTTGAAGCAGGCCTCTCTCCCTCCCTCACCCAGACTCTCCAGCAGCAGGTAGAGCAGTGACGACTGGGTGTTTTCTGAGTAGGTCTCCAGCTGCTGCAGGTTCCTGTAGGCTCGGTCATCCAGGTCCTTCTCCTGTTCCACCACACCATCACACCAGTTCACACCATGATCATAGCAAACACTGGCTAGCAGACAGGTGATGGTGAAGTGAAGTGGGCGGGACTTGAAGTTCTCACCCTCTCTGTGATGATCCTCAGCAGCCACCTCTTGGTCAGCTGATGTTTCCGCACCGCCTGCAATCAAGAAGCAGCAGTGAAGGACGGCAACTGACCTCGTGACCACTTCCTGTTGACATTTACCCTCCACAGCTCAGCGCTGACTGGCTGCTTGGGAGGCTCGTCCCTGTACAGCTCCTCGATGGCAGTCTTCCAGAACTGCATCCGCATCAGACCAATGGTCTTCTGGGAAACCGAGTCCTTCACCTGGTGGGCACACACAGGAAATGTTGGGCCAGTTCAGAGACACCTCCTCCTTCAGAAACCCTGTCAGGCTCCAACACTGATGATGAAATCATCCACAGGTGTGACGTCATCCAGCTGCTGCAGAAATACCTGCCTGAGCCAGCTCCACATTGAAGGCCCTCAGGGCCAGAGATGAGCGCCGGGCCTCCACTGGCAGCAGGAGGGAGGACACGTAGCCGTCATAGTCTCTGGACCTGAGGAGGATGAGGAGAGAGGAGTAACGGAGGGGGTAGAGGTGGTGAAAAATAGGGAGGAGGAGGAGGAGGAATAAGAAGAGAAAAAAAATGTTTAAACCAGAACAAAAGAAGCAGAAGACCTCCGGATGGATTTACAGAAATGTGGTTAGTCCTTCAACACTTGAACAAGTTCACCGATCCGATGACTTCTGAAGAACTGAACCAAGTCTCAACTCGAGATGAACTGATTGCATTTTAAATAAAACCTCGTCATTGTTGAGCGTTTCAAATATATTTTTGTAAACTCAGCATCAAGCCTGACATTTTTGGGTAATTCGACGTTGTGACTCTCCACCAAGGACAGGCACTGATGCACTCTGGGGGTTCGAGTTTGTTCCGGCCAGCCTAAACTAGCCTAGCCGCGCTAGCCGACCTACCGGACGAGTCCCAGGCAGTACTGCTGCTCGGACCGCCGCTCCGCCGCGGCTCCCTGGGTTCCAGCCGCCCTCTGGACCGACACGCTGCCGACCGGAGGCTTTCTGTGGGCGGCTCTGAACAGCCACGTTCTACCGCGCAATAATCCATGGTTTGCGCTTATACCGGATGATGCCATGTTTCCCCTTCAGCTAATAATGCCTTGTGTCACACTTAAACCTTTCCCCCGACCCAACGTCGACAAAATAAACAAGAAGCCTTAAAGTTCATGTTTTTACTACAGGTTTATATTTTGTGATTTTGTTTACAATAGGTAAGAAAAAAAAAGGCGAAAAAGGGACCGTGTGGTCGTTTACCTGTTCGAATGTTTATCAATACAAAAAGTGTTTCGGAACAAAACAGAACAAACGCACATAAAGATGAATAAAAATCGAAATTTCTGGGGTACTAACTATGTGAGTATTGTACGATGGATTCTGTTTTTCTTGCGTAACAATCACTCCAACTTTTTGTATCCATATATTTCCCATGGGTGTGTTTGATGTTTAGCTTCGCATTAAATTAAGTGCAAAGTAGCACCCAGACTGAAACTTTACTTCCACTTCATTACTTTGATAATGATTGTCTGATGCAGAAGTTATTTAATTCTCAATGTGTCTGTTAATTACATTTTATTCCCGAAAGATAAATTCAAATAAAATCCAATTTTCTTATTTCTCAGCATTGAACAAGTTGCAGCTCAGCGACTTTCATTTTCATTTCTTTATTTTTAACAAAAATAACTGCTGCATGAACACATTTTGTACACTTTATTAATTATATTACATGGTGAGCCCGCTAAATCGCTGGACAACATGGCTGCAAAAATCGACGGAAATCAGTGTGGGGCCAACTTTTATTTTGTAGTCCAACAGTCCAAAGTTTAGTTTCCGTCATTGACGGTGGCTTGACGTCGGTGAGCTCTGTGTGATTGTCTGTCTGTGGATGATGCGCCGGGGAGCCGCCAGAGGCGAGGGCGCTGTGGCCGGATAATCCCGCCGCTCTGATGGCAACGCTGCGGGTCAACTGTGGGTTTGTGTGGCTGCTCCTGCTGCTGCGGCTCCTCGTCCGGCTGCCCCACGCCGACAACAGCCGGTAAGAGCGCCGTTTCCTGCTCCCCGGCTTCCTGCTATCCTGTTAGCCGTTAGCCGAGCGCGGCTCGCTGCTCCCGAGATAGTTCATCAAGCAGCGACCAAAGAGCCGCTTCAGTCCCAGCGAAGCCACTTTGAACGACGCAGCGGTTTGGTGGGAACCAGTCAGACCGTTCAGGAAGACGCTCCGCTGCCGTGTTTCCGCGCTTGTGTCACGGTGAAAAGTTCTGGAAGTTTGACCGACTGACCTGAAACATGAGCGGCCCGTTAGTTCCGCTTTCAGTCCCCAAACAACTGTTGCTGCTCGGCTCTTTCCGTCCCAAGAGTCGCCGTGACGTGTAACACCTGTCTGCCCAGGTGTCACCGTCAGTGTAACGACTCATCAGGACGGTTGATGGCAAACTTGGGGTCTCAATAATCTTCCGATTACGCGGATATGTTTTAATAACTAGTGGTGCAGTTTGCGCCGTGGCCACAAGAGGGCACTGTTGGAGCGAGTGTTATCGGACGTGCAAAGGTTAAATAAACAGTCGCGCTAATAAGATGGAAAGTAAACATTGTCTGAGAGCTACCTTACAACTGGGATTCTAACTTGTTTTCACATTGGTCCTGTAGTTTTCAACTACTAACATTGAGGCATATATATTATAGGTGTCAAACTCTGGCCCGCAGAATTTAAGTATCGAAATTTCACGTCAAATATTCAGTTTTTAACGCAGGGTTTTTACTGATTTGAACATCCAACGCCATTGTTAGATGGTGAACCAATGGTTAGCTTGATGCTATGAAAACGTCACTTCCTGGGTTGGCCAGCAGGAGGGAACGGCGGTGACGCAACCAGGAAATACGCCCAAGGCTAGACCGTCCCGTGTGGGTACCGGGGAGGCGGGTTTGGGTCGGTCTTTCTGGGCCGGGTCCTTGGGAGGACGCTTCCTTCAGACGGAGGACGCATCCTTCCAAGGATGCAGACCCTGGATTGAGACACAGTCAGTATCTTATCTGTTAGAACCAGGATCTGTGGGTGTGTGAACCAGTTTGGCCACGCCCCTCGGCCCCTCACCCTCTCCTCAGTCTGCACAAATCATGTCTGGAGCCGTTAACAACTGTTTCTACAAAAAGAGGAGGGGGGTGGGGAGGAGTTCAAACATCCTTGTTCCCGCACAGTGACTCCGCCCCCATTCCGCATTTGTTCTTTTGTGGTTTTTTCTTTTTGTATATATGTTTGTCTGTTTTTCTACTCACACATGTTTGAAATAAACTTTCACTCATTCATTCATTCATCCCACACCCCGCCCCTCCTCCCCTTGCCCCACCCCCTCTCCACAGAGTCTCCATGGAGGACGATGTCCTCCAGCCGTACGGCGCCCGTGGCCATGGCCCCGCCCACTCTCACCGCCACGTGAGGGCCATCCTATTGGGCAACGTCACCCATGAGACCTGGAGGCCACCGCCCACCACCAACAGCAGCAGCAGCAGCAGCAGCAGCACGGCGCCGCCCGTCGAGTCGACCGTCTTTGTGACTGACGTGCCTGGCAGCTCCAGATGGGTCTATGGTACACACACACACACACACACACACACACACACACACACACACGGTGTGTTGTGTTTCTCAACCGGTGGATTCAAGATTCAAGGAGGAACTTTATTGTCCTGCCATTTCACATTTTGCACGTCATGCCCCCCCCCCCCACCCCTACCCTCGCTCCAAGGTCACATGACGGTGGTGGCCGACCCGCTGGGCTCGCTGTCGGTCCTGGAGCCGGCGGGCCCGGGCGGCTGCAGCCTGCGGCAGCGGGCCTTGGTGGAGGAGACGGCGGCGGCCGCCGGCTGCCTGTGGGCACAGAACGCGGGCTTCTTCAACACCAGCAGTGGGCGCTGTTTGGGGGGCGTGGTCAGCGACGGCCGCGCTGTGCAGGATGGCGGCGGCGTGCAGAACGCCCACTTCGGCGTCCGCAGGGACGGCAGCCTGGTGTTTGGGTAACCACGCCCCTTTTTTCCTGCGACTTTTGCTTTTGCTTTATTTTCAGTTGACGCTAAAGCAACGTGTGTGTGCGCCCCCCCCCCCACCACCACCACCACCAGGTACCTGTCCCAGGAGGAGGTCCTGGACCAGTCCAACCCCTTCGTGCAGCTGGTCGGCGGCGTGGTGTGGCTGCTAAGGAACGGCCGGGTCTACATCAACCAGAGCCTGGAGGTGGAGTGCGACCAGACGCAGGAGACGGGTCGGTCCTCACTCTGACCTCCTACAGGGGGCGCCAGCACACTCAGGCTGTGTCTCAGTCCAGGCTCTGCATCCTTCCAAGGCTGCGTTTGAAAGGAAGTTGCGTCGTAGCACTGCGTGAAGGCTCCTCCCACTTCCCAAAAGTCAGAAGGACGCTCCAAATGCGTACTGGGAATGCGTCCTACTGTCAGCCCATTCCAAGGCTGCACCGCTACTATCCTTCACCTCCTTCTGTATCCCAGGATGCTTTGCCTGCTGCTGCAAAGCATCCTGGGAAGTCGGCTGAAATTAGCGCCATCTACTGGCAAAGACACCACGTATAAATTGAAGTATTGAAATTTCACATCAAATATTCAGTTTTTAACGCAGGGTTTTTACTGATTTGAACATCCAACGCCATCGTTAGCTGGTGAACCAATGGTTAGCTTGATGCTATGAAAACGTCACTTCCAGGGTTGGCGGGAGGCGGGGTTTGGGTCAGTCCTTCTGGGCCGCGTCCTTGGGAGGACGCTTCCTTCCAAGGATGCAGACCCTGAGTTGAGACACAGCCCTGGTTTGTCACCTCATCCTGTTGCTGTGTTCATGAAGAACCACCAGCAGTTTAGTGAGGCCCTGATGCTATGACCCTGCCCTCTGTGATGTCACAAAAGGGAAAAAAGTTTATCTTCCTCCTCTTCCTCCCCCCCCTCCTCTTCAAAGGGACCTTGCGGACCTTTGTGGACGTGGTGTCGGCGAGGACAGCAGTGGGTCACGACGCCGAGGGTCGACTGGTTCTGGTCCAGCTGGACGGACAGACCAGGCAGAGAGGGTGAGAGCTGACGCCGCCCCCTGGTGGTCGCCACCATCAGCCGGCTAGCTGGCTAGCCGCTGAGCAGGGCTAACGGGGACTTCCTGTCTGGGCAGGATGAGTCTGTGGGAGCTGGCTGACTTCCTGCAGAGGAACGGAGTCGTCAACGCCATCAACCTGGACGGCGGCGGCTCCTCCACCTTCGTGGCCGACGGCTCATTGGCCAGCTACCCCTCGGACCACTGGTGTGCCCACCCCCCACACCGACCTCTGACCTCTGACCAAACGGGGACCCAGCCCAGTCTAACCTTGACTCCCCCCTCCCTCCCCCCGCCCCCACACCCCCTGTGCTCCTCCTCTCAGCGTCCCAGACAGCAGGTGGCGCTGCGCCCGCCGCGTCTCCACCGTGCTGTGCGTCCACCCGCTGCGCTGCCGGCCGGCCGACTGCAGCGGCAACGGTGGCTGCGAGGGCGGCCGCTGCGTCTGCCGTGACGGCTGGAGCGGCTCTGGCTGCGAGGTCTCGGCTTGCGGGGGGGCGGCGGCCTGCGGCGAGCACGGCGTCTGCGGCAAGCGTGAGTCCCTCCCCACAGCACTGACTGCACCGGGGAGGCGGAGCCTTTTTTATAATTATTATTATTTTATTTTATTTTATTTTTCAATTTTACACTTTTATTTTCATTTCATTTCATTTTTTAGTTTTTAGTTTTTAGTTTTTAATTTTAGTTAAAAAAGAATTCAAGTTTTTTTTTATAGTTTTTTATTCATTTATTTATTTATTTATTTAATATTTATGATTTTAGCAGCTATGCTCCTCCTCCTCCAGCAGGTGGGGTCAGTGAGGTTGATTTTAACAGGAAAGTCCTGCTTGCCTGTCTGTGGTTCCTAATGATAACCAGCAGGGGGCGCCACTGGTTGTGTTGCAGGTGGTTGCGTGTGCGACTCGGGATGGAGCGGCGCCACCTGCAGCCAGGTGTGTCCCGCCGGCTCCTACGGCGACGGTTGCAGCCGCGCCTGCGCCTGCCTCAACGGCGGGTCATGTGACCCGGTCAGCGGGCGCTGTTCCTGCCCCCCCGGTTTCCACGGCGACACCTGCGACCAAGGTAGAGCAGCCACACACACAGACACACACATACACGTTTCGTTTTGTCGTTGGATTTTATTGCAGTGTTTCTCAACTGGTGGGTCGTGGTCCAAAATGGGACGCAAACCTTTTTTGATTGGGCAGCTTTTCTTTGTTTGTTTTTTTAAAGGGATTCCAACGTATGGCGTTAATCGGTGGTGCAGTGGTTAGCGCTGTAGCTTCACAGCAAGAAGGTTGTGGGTTCGATTCCCGGCCTGGGAATCGAACTTGTCCCACTTCCCAAAAGTCAGAAGGACGCTCCAAATGCGTACTGGGAATGCGTCCTACTGTTAGCCCATTCCAAGGCTGCAGCGCTACTATCCTTCACCTCCTTCTGTATCCCAGGATGCTTTGCCTGCTGCTGCAAAGCATCCTGGGATCCTGGGAAGTCGGCTGAAATTAGCGCCATCTACTGGCAAAGGCACCACGTATAAATTGAAGTATTGAAATTTCACATCAAATATTCAGTTTTTAACGCAGGGTTTTTACTGATTTGAACATCCAACGCCATCGTTAGATGGTGAACCAATGGTTAGCTTGATGCTATGAAAACGTCACTTCCTGGGTTGGCCAGCAGGAGGGAACGGCGGTGACGCAACCAGGAAATACGGCCAAGGCTAGACCGTCCCGTGTGGTTACCGTGGAGGCGGGTTTGGGTCGGTCTTTCTGGGCCGGGTCCTGGAAGAACGCTTCCTTCAGACGGAGGACGCTTCCTTCCAAGGATGCAGACCCTGGATTGAGACACAGCCACTGTGTGTGTGTGTGTGTGTGTGTGTGTGTGTGTGTGGTCAGACTCCACCGGTGTTCTACTGGACTCTCCTGACCCTCCTGATCTGGTTGCAGTGTGTCCTGCAGGTTCCTTCGGACCGGGCTGCAGCCTGCAGTGCCGCTGCCACCACCACTGCCCATGTGACCCACAGACAGGAAGCTGCAACATCTCGCTGCCGGCGGCCGAGACCAACGACTCCCTACACAGAGGTACACACACACACACACACACACACACACACACACACACACACACACACACACACACACACACTCTCTCTCACTCTCACACACACTCGCACACACACCCACCTCCTCGTGGTCTCCTCCTCCACAGCTGGACTCTGTCTGGCCCAGCAGATCTTCTCGTCCTGGAGAAGAGCAGCAGAAGACGAAGGAGCGCTGAGGGAGCGGCCGCGTCTGGCAGAGTGAGTGTCACGTGACCACCTGACCTTTGACCCCTTGTCCTGCCATCCCTCCATCGCTCTCTGGCTCCAGTCTTGGTTCTCCAGTGGAACCTTAAGTCCCTTTATGATGGTGATGGTGATGATGATGATGGTGGTGATGAAGATGGTGATGATGATGGTGGTGGTGATGATGATGATGAAGATGATGGTGAAGATGGTGATGGTGAAGATGATGGTGATGATGAAGATGATGGTGATGAAGATGATGGTGATGATGAAGATGAGGTCCTGTGCTGAAGCTGTTCTGCTGGTGTCTCTCCAGGTGGGTGTGGCTGCTGCTCACCGCCGTGCTCTCCGTGCTGCTGCTCCTCAGCCTGGCGCTGCACCTGCTGCAGTGGGCGTGTCCCCGTGGCTCCGCCTCCCTGCTCCGGACCGAGCCGCGCTCCTACTCTTACGTCCCACTCAACGACATCCACGGCGTGGCGGCGGGGGAGTCGAGGAGGCGGGGCTTCGTCCTGGGGGACTCGGACTCCGAGGACGAGGAGGACCCGACGCCGGGGGCGGTAGCCTCACTGCTGGGGGCGGGGACAGACGCACTCTGACAGGCCTACTCACAACTTTTATTTATTTTATTGGACGTCGGCGTTTGCTGGCGGCCGCCGTCCCAGTAGGGGGCGGGGCTAAGACTGGCGGCAGAGCTCAGCTGTCAGTCATTGACTGTACGTTGGTGTCATCCAATGACTGGGTGAGACGAACAGCTGAACCAGCACCGGGAATAAAATCATCAAGAGAGGGGCGGGGCCTATCGTTAAGACCAACGGCAGCCACGGGGGGGTGTGATCAGTCACTGGCAGCTGTTTATTCCAGGTGACTTCCTGTTGGCAGCCAGACTAATTCCTGGGGTCCAAATCAGCACCAAACACGTAGCAGCTCACACTGCTAGTTACCCTGACTGCTAGTTAGCCTGACTGCTAGCTACTGTGACTGTTTGCCACTCTGACTTCTGGCCACCCTGACTGCTAGCCACCCTGACTGCTAGTTAGCCTGACTGTTAGCTACTGTGACTGTTAGCCACTCTGACTTCTGGCCACCCTGACTACTAGTTAACCTGACTGCTAGCCGCCCTGGCTAGCCACCCTGACTGCTAACTGTTGTGTCACTCTGCCACAGACAAACAACAGGACAAGTTTTGTTGACTGAAGGAGTTTTGCGTGTGTGTGTGTGTGCTTGTGATTGGTCACTGCCAAGTCAAACAAACAGGCTGCTAAGTGGTGAGGTGGCCAGCAGAGGTCAGTGTGTCGGCTTCAGTTCTTCTCTATTTTCCTTTGTGTTGAGGAAACGTCGACATCGGACCGAACCGACTGCAGCAGCTTCCTGTTCCCCCTCACCGCTGCTGCTCCGCCCCCCTTCTGCTTCGGGGGATGCTGATTGGGAGCCGGGTGGAGCGACTTCGTGGAGGTCCGACCCGTTTGTTCTCCTGTCAGCGGTTCTGCCTCCTCCTGCTCCAATAGAAACGTCCTTCATGTTTGTTTGAACATCAAACGGTGTCGCAAGAAAAGATGTTTTGTTTTTTTTCCCTCGGAGGGCTGCACTCCTTCCTGACGACACCCCGGGGTCAACGACCTCCAGCAGGACACGACTGCTGAACATTAACCACCTTATGCAAGGACGCTGCTGCTGCTGCTGCTGCTGCTGCTGAGGAGCGTATTGTTGTGATGGCAGTACGCGGTGTCTTGTCGGTGACAACACCGCGCACTTGAACTCCAGATGTTCTGCTGATGAAGAAATAGGTCAGAGGTCAGAACCAGTGGAGCTACCACAGAGCAGAGAGCCGCTGTAGTTTGTCAGGGGGAATTTATTGATGGCTGCGCCTTCAGGGAAACTCACTGCTGGATGGTTTTTAATTTGTCTCACGATTTGTTGTGTAAAGTTTGTTGAGCTTTTGTACATTAAACCTTTTTTCTTACACAACAGTTTTTGTGTATGTGTGTTTTTCCGTGCGACTGATAAGTCGCTGTGGAAAAGTCCCGGACACCTGCGCGACCTCCCAGAACACTGCTGTGACGCCGCGTGATGTAACGGCGGCAGGGGAAAAACAGGAAGGGAGCCGTCGGGTCGGCGGCGACGCTTATCAGCGAGCCAACGTCACAGCTGGGAAAGATCTGGGCCAGCGTGTCGGGGCCCTGAACCCACAGGAGGCTGTAAACACCGGGCTAACGTGGCACAGGACGCTGTGATTGGTGGGGACGGTCACCCTGTGGTCTGAACCCACTTCAATCAGCACGCCTGCTTTTCATCTAGCAAACATTCAGAAACTATTCCAAGTGTTCTGGTTCGACCCGTTGGAGAAGGAGGGGAGGAGGAATGTAAAACAGGAAGCGGTGAAATTTAACCCGGAAGTCAGCGATGTTGTGTAACGCTTGTGTGTCTTCGGAACTCTGCCCAGTCATGTCCTTTCTCGGCCAGGTCACGTGGGTTGGTGACAGCCCTCAGGTCTCTCCGTGATTGGTCGACTCGCTCTGCCCGTCCCCACACTGCTGACGTCACGACGATCAGCTGTTGGAGCTCCACAACAACAACAAAAGAGGGGAGCAGCAGCAGGGAGGAGACGGAGGAGGAACCACAGCGGGACTCGCAGGAACTCTGGGATTTATTTTTTTTTTAATTATTGTTATTATTATTATTATTATTATTATTTCTTCTGAGAAGAAACACCAACAGTGACTTCTTTGTTTAATCCGAAGAAGAGTTGTGTCGCTACCTCAGTCCTGGAGCCTGGATCGAGTCCCCGGTTCCGCCGCAGGTGAGCTCTTTGTTCCTGCTCCCCGGAACCGTTCATTTCTACCCACTGCAAAACTTCACATCATAGCAGCGGCGGCTCGAACCCACTGTGCGCCAGTGCGCTGACCGAGTCTGGCCGAATCTGAACCAGTCTGCTCGGAACAGGAAGCCTTTTCCTGCCGTTTAATTGGTCGGAGCTAGCTAGCTAGCTGCTAGCCATACGCTAGCTAGCTGCTGGCTAGCAGCGCTTCCCTGCTGAAATATCCATTGATTGTGGTTTTATTCGCCCGACAGTTGAGGAACAAGTTGTCTAGAATCTTTGTGTTGTTGCGTGAGGGTGTTGTGTTGTGTTGTGTTGTGGAGATGGAGGTGCAGCAGCAGCAGGAGGTGTCGGGTTTCACCCCCACCCGCATCAAAACCCCATCCCCCAACCAACCCCTCCTCCCCCCGCTGCTCCACATTAACTCACACATCCGGGTAACAGCCGCTCAGGGACCAGAACCCTCCGAGCCGAGCCGAGCCGCTCCGGTCCGGTGTCGGTTTTGGGTTTCCAGCAGCGGCGGAGACTCACTTCAGAATTGGATCTGCAGGACTCGCTGATCCGAATCCGAATCACCGGATCGAACTGAAGCGCATATCCCGTTTAGCGACAATGTGTCCACATTAATCCAGATTTACTCACGCGCTCATTGAGCCTGTACCTGAGGTTCGGAGGTTCTGGTACCGGTTGGCCAGAGGATCACACTTCTGGGTCTTTGAATGCAGCACCTCAGATGACGCAACGGCCTCCAGAAACTACTAACAGCTACAATAAACATTCCACAGCAGTTCGCGCGCGCGCGCACACACACACACACACACACACACAAACACACACACACACACACACACACACAGTTGTATCGTCACAACGCGCCACTGAAGCTGCTAAAGTCAATATTTATCAGCCAAGATAGCCGTTAGCAGTAGCCGCTACTCGGAGCTAATGTTTAAATGTGACATCTGGAAAGTGAGTCAGACGGTGTGAGTCACCCGGTTCACGGGCAGCTGAACCGGTCCTTCAAGTCGCTGAGACAGACGAGGAGGATGAACCCGTTGACAGCAGGTTCTGGCTGCTGCAGCTGCTGTTCTAAATAAACACACCGACACCAGCAGGCAGCCTGAGGAACTTCACCGTCTCACTACATTACCCAGCAGCCCCGGTGCCGTGCGGCACACTCGTATAAAGAAAATAAACACTGCAAGAACCAAATCTTTTGATTTGATATCGTTTGTTGTATTTTGCGCCCCCTGCAGGAGGGCCGGTCTTGGTGCGATTGATTTGTCTTGTGTGTGTGATGTTCTCACGTGCCTTGTGTGTTGCGTCTCCTCAGGGAATCTTTGTCTACTTTTGCACTCGTCCCAACCACCGCCATGCCCCGCCCACTTCCGACGCCCCATTGATGCACTTTAACGCCGCCGCCGATGACCGAGGACTGTGTCCCCACCAGTAGCCCGTCTCACTCCCCCTGCTGGACGTCCGGAGATGTTGCAGCGGTTCGCCAGCGCTCTGTTCGGAGGTGACGCGGAGGAGGTGATCGGGAGCCGAGCTGAGGAGGAGGAGCAGGAGGAGGACTGGATCCTGGTCGATTGCCTGGGTGAGTCTCAATCACTGATCAATAACAAGAGCCAATACATGCAGTGGACCTCAGCCAGGGAGGGAGTCCAGGTCTCTGACCCTAGTCAACACACACACACACTGTACTCTGAGCTAAGCACTTTATCGTTAGCCTGCTAAGCTAACAGCTACGGCGCAGGTTTTTGGTTTCCTTAAAACGTAGGTGTCAAACTCTGGCCCGTGGGCCAAATGTGGCCCCCGCGAGGCCAATATTAAATCACTACTAGAGCTGCTAGACCGCTAATACTACATATCCCAGAATGCTCTGCTGGTATATTGACAGACCGCTCACACACAAGGGACATTTTCTTGATGCACTTTTGTTCTTGCCACTCCCAGGCATCAGCTTGAAATGTTCATTAAAGGTTCATTATGATCAGTTAATTATTTTCTTATAATTTCCAATAATCCACTAATCTCCAAGGACTGGAGTAGAGCCACTGGACTGCACCACTGCGCAGGATGTTTCTCTCATTAATCCAAATGCTCCCCCCTATCCCCCGTGCAGCCGAGGCGTGCACCACCCAGCCAGGCCACGCCCCCTCCAGCCTGGCCACGCCCCTCCAGGAGGACCAGGATGGTGAGGAGGACCTGGTGATGGTGCCCTGGCCCTCGCGCTCTCCCAGCCCCCTGCTGCGCTACGCCTCCAGCACCTCCCTCCACTCCACTGATGAGGAGGAGGAGGAGGAGGAGGAAGAGGAGGGCGGCTTCCTCCGCCTGGACGCCCCCCCCATGGCGGAAAGCTGGCTGGTCACGCCCCCTCCCTGCTTCACCGGCGGCGGCAGTGGCCAGCAGGTGGCGGTGTCCTGCGGCCCCCTGGAGAACCTGCTGATCGAACACCCCAGCATGTCCGTCTACGCCCGCCACGGCCTGCTGCTGCGCCGGGGGCGGGGCCTGCTGCCGGAGCAGGGTGCCCCCTGCTGCCCCAAGACCGCCGCCGCTGCCACCGCCAAGGGGAAGAGGAAGGACCGCCGCCGCCGCTGCCGCCGCCACCTGGCACACAGGTAAACACACAAAACACAACAGCAAAGCTTTTAACCAGTGTTGCAGTCCTGGATGTTGGTCCTGGTCTCAAGACCACCTTTAAGGGTCTGGGTCTGGTCTGGGACTGGGAGGCATTTCTACTGGGTCTGGTAACACTGTAATAACACTGTAATAACAGAAAGGAATCCAGCTGCTGCCGTGTTTCCCTCTGGTGGTGACACCCAGAATGACACCATGTCCCCTTATTCCCAGTCCATTGATTTTTATTTTTTTTTAATATTATGAAGCAAAGTTGTTTTTTAAAAAAATGGTTGAAAATAGTTGACAATGCAGCAAAATGTCGAAGGCAATGAAATGGAATTTTAAAAAGATTCTGGTCATTTTCTTCTGTTATTTTTCTTTAATATCTGCAGTCTTGGTCTGGTCTCCGTGCTCTCTGGTCCTTGACGAGGTCTCGGTCTAATAGTGCTCAGGTCACTGATTTATTTTCAGTCTGTCAATAATGAATATTTCATCATTGTAAAAAAAAATAAATAAAAAAAAATAATCCCATTTTACATTGTTTGACTGATCAGCCCAATAAAGTGAAAATGTCTGGAGTGGGTTCAAATTTTGTTCATTTTTATTGGATGGTCATAAACTTTGTTTAATTGGTTTTCAATGATTGTTGTGCTTTGATTATTTTTTACAATAACTGCCTCTGCTAGTCAGAGTAGTTTTATAGAGCTACATAAGACAGATCAATAGATAGACAGATATTGAACATCTACATCACACTGCCTTTGGGACTCACTCTGTCTCCCCCTGCAGGCCAGAGGCGGCGGTGCAGCAGCGTCGCCCCGCCCTGCGCTCGGCCCGCTGCACGGTGGCGCTGTCGGCCGTCAAGGTGTCCCAGCCGCTGTCCCGCAACGCCCTGCGCCGCCTCAACCTGCTGCGCCCCCTGCAGGCCGGTGCCAGGAACCTGCAGCAGCCCAGCCAGAGGCGCCTCAACTTCTGAGACCCCCCTCCCCACCCCCCTCCACCCAGCCCCTGGTGACATCACTGGAAGCCAGGACTGGCCACGCCCCCCTCTCCTCTGCTCTCTTCTTCAGCACCAGCAGCAACATGGCCTCGCTCTCCCCAGGCCTCATCTGATTGGACGATTCTTTTTTTAAATCTTTTTGCGATGAGCTCATATGGCCAGTGAGCGAAAAGACTCCGCCCACTGAAGGAGGGGCGGAAACAGGAAGTGGCAAGATCCCCCCCAGCACTCCCTCCTCCCTCGAACCGCAGACCAGATTCCAGGTCATGTGACCTCAGAGGAGCTGATGACATCATCGCAGCTGCAGAGCGCCACAACTGAACCTGCCCCAGATTTCCCAGAATGCCTCAGTGGTCGGATCAGCCACTGCTGCTGGTCTCCTAAGTTGACCTTGGTTGACCTTTGACCTGGTGTCAGTCATGTGATCAGGTGTGAACTTGACTTCAGGTGCTCTTCCTCAACCTCTTTAGGACCTTCTCCTTTCTTCCAGCAGCTCAACCTGCCTCTGACTTCCTCCTTCACCTCTTCTTCCTCTCCACTTCTTCTTCTTCTTCTTCTTCTTCTTCACTTCTTCCTCTTCCTCTTCTCTCCTGTTTTTCCTGGAGGAAGTCGTAGAGATACGCGATGATTGTGAGGGAATTGACGCGTCGAGAAAAAAATGAAAAGAAAGTATTAAAAAAAATTCAAATATTTTTGAAAAGACAAAAAGTTGATTACATATCAGTATGAAGTCAGTGTGTATATATGCGTGTTTGTGATTTGTGCGGTTGTTGTATTGCACGGTGGTAGAGTTGTGTTAGCGTGACGGAGATGCAACGAGATTCTCGCCGTTGTCGTCGTCGTCGACGATGCGTGTCGACATTTGTGAAGTGAATGTGCAGGTCCTTCTCTCTCAGGGTCACAGCCAATCAGCTGCCGGCTGAAGGTTGACTCCGCCCCTCACGCTCTGGACTTGTCGCTCTTCGCGTGTCGTGTTGTCAAACGGACTTTTCCCCTCCTCGCCGGTTCCGGTTGGCGCCGTTGAAGAAAAGAGACTTTGTGCTGGAGCCGTGAAGCTGCCTGGACCACCAGGGGGCTCTGAGCCTTTCTTCTTCTTCTTCTTCTTCTCTGGTTTGAATGTCTCTCCAGCTTCACCATGGCGTACGACCGCTGTTTTGTGTTACTACTCAGAACCTTCAGTCCGACGGCTCCGGAACCGTCGGAGCCTTGAAACGGATTTCGTGCCTTCCAGGTTCAGCTGCTGTCGTAAAGGTGCAGCAGTGAACGACTGTGTTGTGTGTTTGTGTCCGGGGGTGGAGGTGATGCCACATCACTCACTAATAACTATGCACCACTGGAGGGCGCCGCTGGCTCCACAAACCACAGAATTGATGTAGCAGAACCTTTTATGTCCTTTCTTTCTTTTTTTTTTTTTTTATTTTAAATCTCTTTTTCTAAAATCAAATTTGAAGAATATTTTGTGGCATTTTCATTTCTCACGTTTTTTTACATTTTATTTTGTGTAGTTTACTGGAATAGTCCAGCACCTTGCCAAAAAAAAAGGAAAAAAAATGATTGGGAACTTTAGCATTAGGAGTTTATTATTTATAGGGGGAAGTTCCAGCGTCACGGATCAGTTCACACCGGGTTCCAACTGTCAGTGAACGCACCTCGTGTCTGTATTAGCCTGGAATAAATGTTTTCATACCCACCTGTCTGTCTGGTGTGGTCATACAGCTACACACTCATACATATACACACAACAGTGCTGCGATCTGCAATGGGATCGTCATAAACACAAACTAAACATTGTTTTGCTCTCTTCACAAAATCAATCAATATATCGATTAATGAAATCAAATCAATGGGAAGTTGATGGTTAAAAAATACTAATCTTTTTTTTAAGAATTAAAGCTTTATTCTTTTAATTTGAAAATTCAATATACAACAAACACAAAGGGAAACGTGTCAGAAAACACACATTAATATGACATCATCATACTCCCAAGTCTCATCACTAAACAAACAAAAACAAAAGTACGGAGCCCCTGAGTGGCCATTCGAGAGAGAAACAATAAAACAATTGCTAATTCGTGGCCACGAATTAGCAATTGTTTTATCACTCAGGGGCTCCGCACAAAAGAGAGACAGAGAAGTCAGAAGTGATCTGAGAAACTATCACGCTTCCGTAAAAATAAATAAATAAATAAAATAATAATAATAATAATAATAATAATAATAATAATAATAATAATAATAATAATACGTTAATATTAAAAAATAATAATAATTATACTTCAGCTGCAGAACTTGTGGTTCAGCGATGCAGTTCGAAACGAGCTAGTTGACAGCTGCGTCACGTGCTCCTTTTGTTGACATCCTGCGAGAGGAGCACGCGGCAAACGCTGCCCGCGCTCTCATTGGCTTGAAGTCAAACCTAGCCCCGCCCTCCACAGCTCTGAGGCGGAAGCTGAACCTGGCTGCACCGGAGAAAAGGGTCGATCAACGGCGAACCGCCACCGGGCCGACCTCGGTTCCGACTGGACGGGGCTCCTCAGGTCCCTCCGGACTCGTTCGACCTCAACCGGAAACTACGGCAAGCGGCGTTTGCTTCAAAAACCTTCCCGCCTGATTCAGAAACTCCACAAACCGCTAAAGCTGACACTGACTCGGCTCAGAACCGAGTCGGTGTCGCTCCGGCGGTCCATCCAGGCTCCTCGGCCCGACACCGTATTGGAACCGGGTCGGTTACCGCCGAACCGGAAGACGCCGTTCGGTCCGTCCGGGGCAGATGTGCGGAGCTGCTCGGCCAGATCACTGAGCGCGGTCCTGGGACCGGAAGCGGACATGCGCAGTGGCTGTCTGCGGGCCCGGGCGGTCTGCAGGGTTGGCGCCGGCGCCACCAGCTGATCATTCATTCATCCAGCAGCGCAGAGGTAAGCAGCAGCAGCAGCTCCGAGGAGCTCCGGGACGCCTTCACCGACCAAAAGGCTCATTTAGATCCACTTTTACAACACTTTTCTACCGCCGTAGTCCTGCGTCCGGATGGCTCGCTGGCCCGCGTCGCGGAAAAACCGCCTTTTCTGGCCGCTTTGGCTGGGAAAAAAAGCGGCCGATGATCGAAACTTCCGCCGCGCTTCGACTGAAACTGTGCAGCTTTTAAACGGAGCTTCTTCTTTAATCAGGGCCCATCTTTGTCTATTTCACCTTTTTCTTCTTTTTTTTAGGGTTGTGATTTTGTTGTTTCTCGACAACCGTTGTGTAGTGTTTGTGTGTTTGTGCTGCTGTAACTTTCTTCAGTGTCAAACTGTTGCACTTCCGTGAAGTCACTACAGACAAAGTGCAGTTTCCCCACATTGCTTGGGGTGTTCTCGGCGTGTATTTGGAAGCTGGCGGGCATCGGTCGGAGTTGTGTGTGTGTGTGTGTGTGTGTGGATGAGCTGGTTATTGTTGACCTAGTTAGCAGCAGCTAAGTGCTAATGACTAGCCCCGCCTGGCGCCCATCCAGTGGCGCCTTCTGGGCTTTGTGAGGCTGCTGCTTCTTCTTCTTCTTCTTCTTCTTCGTCTCCTTCCACTCCTTCCTGTCTTATTTATATACCTTCCTACTTATACGACAGACAGTTTCCCTCCACTATCGGCCGGTGTGGTGGTCTCGAGGCGGGCTTTCGAGCCCTTTTTCCCCCCGCCGCCAGAGGAGCTTCAGCCCGGTCGAACCTCCCGCTCCTTTGGCGCGTCTTTGAAACTTTTCAATCAGATTAGCTGGTGGTGGTGGTGGTGCGAACCTCCGGACGGGCTTCAGCACCACCGGGGCTCTCCGGAACCGTGTGTCCGGGTCTTGGGCTGCTCCAGCCAGCCGCTACCGGAATCTATTTTCCGCCGTTTTTGTGTATTGGCGGGCGGGCGGGCATCTCGGCGGCCCCTCCTCCCGGCTAGCTTGGCGCTAAGCGAGCTTCAACTTTTGTCTTGTTTCACCGAAAGCGACACATTGTTCTGGTTCCGGCCGATGCACGAGGCCGCTGGTGAACCGAGAGATTTAGTAGTTAAAGTCGTCTTTCACCGGAAGTGCAGCATCTCGGTGGGGATTTCGTTTGTGTTCAGCCTCTCTCTCTCTCTCTCTCTCTCTCTCTCTCCCTCTCTCCCCCCCTCTCTCTCTCTCTCTAACTGTGTGTGTGTGTCTCTATCTCACCGTGTCTCCTTCTCATCCAACAGCAGCAGCAGCAGCAGAGTCAGAAGATCAGCTGGAACCATGTCTAGACGCAGGTGAGACTTCTGGTTCTCCTCACCTGGTCCTAACCTCCAGCAGCAGCGCCAGCCACTGTTTGACCACCGCCACTCACTCGTCTTGTGTTTGTGTCTTCAGTGGTCGCATCACTCTGCAGGTCAGAGACTCCAACACTCCGGAGCCGGTGGTCAGAGCTCCGCTGAAGAGGAGGAAGCAGCCTGAGGTGGGTGTTCTCAGGAGGCTCCTCGGGGAGCTCGGCTGAGGTGTGGAGTCTCCTCGGTCTGACTGACTGACTGACTGACTGCTCCTCCTGTTTGTCTCCTGCAGCAGCAGCAGCAGAAGAAGAAGCTGCAGCCTGCTACCAAGAAACAGCACTATGAGATACAGGTGTGTGTCTGAAAACTGAGGCAGCGGTCAAGTTACGCAATGTCACGGGGTGCTGCAGTACCACGTTGTGGCCACTTGGGGTCACTGTTGACCTTGAACTAGAAAAAGTTCCATTCCAGCGGCTTGAGTTGTGCAGCGCTGATGGATCCACGTGACCAACAGTGATGTCCTGAAACCCAGAATCTCCTTCTCCTCCTCCTCCTCATTCTTCTCCTTCTTCTCCTCCTCCTCCTCCTGCAGAAGTGCTGGGCGGAGGACGGTGCCAGCCCCTGCGTCCTGATCGAGACGCCCCACAAGGAGCTGGAGCCGGCCGACCCGTCCTGCTTCAGGCAGTACCAGTTCAAGAACCTCTTCGTCAAGCCCTCGCCCCTCCCCAGCCTCAGGTGAGCGCCGCTCGGCCAATCGGGACAGCGGCTCCCGGGTGGAGGTCAGAGGTTAAAGGTCAGCGTGGGTGTGTGTCTCTCGCAGCTGGGCCAGTCCGGACGACGTGTGGGTCAAGATGTTCAACAAGGAGCTCAAGTACGTCCACGACAGGAGCTACCTGCAGCAGCAGCCCCGGCTGCAGTCCAAGATGAGGGCCATCCTGCTGGACTGGCTGCTGGAGGTAAGGAGGAGGAGGAGGAGGAGGTGGTGGAGGAGGTGGGGGTGGAGCCTGGTGCTGAGCCGTCTCTCTGCTGCAGGTGAGCGAGGTGTACAGCCTCCACCGGCAGACCACCTACCTGGCCCAGGACTTCTTCGACCGCTTCATGCTGACCCAGGAGGACGTGAGGAAGGAGAGCCTGCAGCTGCTGGGCATCACCGCGCTCTTCATCGCCTCCAAGATAGAGGTGAGTCTGACTCCGCCCCTTCCCCTCCCCCTCCCTCCAAACCGCGCCTGACTCCGCCCCTCCCTCCAACCGCTCCTGACTCCGCCCCTCCAAACCGCTCCTGACTCCGCCCCTCCCCTGCAGGAGATCTACCCGCCCAAGATCTTCGACTTCGCCTACGTGACGGATGGCGCCTGCGACGTGGACGACATCCAGCAGACGGAGCTGCTCATGCTAAAGGTCAGAGGTCGAGCGAGCCGCTCGCTGTGGAGCTGTGTAGAGTGAGGAGGTGCTAACTGCGTCCCCGCCCCCCCCAGGCGCTGGACTGGAACCTGTGTCCCGAGACCCCCATCACGTGGCTCAACCTCTACGTGCAGGTGGACGCCCAGCAGGACGGACACAATTTCCTGGTTCCTCAGTTCTCCCAGGAGACCTACATCCAGATCACACAGGTACTGGAGCCCCGCCTCCTCCTGACAGAGACTCCCCCCATACCCCGTACTGGGCTGACCTCTGACCTCTCCACAGCTGCTGGACCTCTGCATGATGGACATCGAGGCCCTGGACTACAGCTACAGCATCCTCGCCGCCGCTGCCTTCTACCACTTCTCCAGCCTGGAGGTCGTCCACAAGGTCACAGGTGAGTCCTGGTCTTGGTCTTGGTCTTGGTCCTGGTCCAGTCTACTAACCTCCCTCTGTCCGGCAGGGCTGGCATGGGACAGCGTGGCGCCCTGCGTGCGCTGGATGAGTCCCTACATGGCGGCGCTGGGCTCTGAGGCCACGCCCCTTCTCAAGGACTTCCCCAAGGTCAAGGCCGACGACCGCCATAATATCCAGACACACGTGGCCTACCTGGACCTGCTGGTGAGTAGGGACTGACTCACTCACTCACTGACTCACTCACTCACTCACTCACTCACTCACTGACTCACTGGTTTGTCTCCACAGAGAAAGGCTCAGATGCTTCAGTCCAGCGTCTCCAACCTTCAGATGTCCCCTGTCGCCGCCGCCGCCGTCCTGACTCCGCCCAGCAGCACGGAAAAACCAGCCAATCCCTGAGCGGGAACTGCAGCGGCCCTCCGCCTCCTCCTCCTCCTTCTTTTCATTCCTTTTTGATACTTTTATTGTTTGAATCAGTCACAGTATTTTTGAAACACTACTCAGCCGTCGTCGCGTGGCGACGGACTGACAGGAAGTAGCTGTGACCGCTTCCTGTCAAGCAGCAGGGCCACACATGCGTGCCATGGCCTTTAGGGGGCGCTTCAGTCCCTGGTGCTACTCTGAACTCTGAGCCAAAAAAGAAAAAAAAAATTGCTGGTTTGCTGGATTCTCAGGAAAGCTTGTGCTTTGGCCAGTAGGTGGCGCCGTGCTGTGGCTGCTCTGCTCAGAGACGTCCTCTTTTGTTTTATTGTATTTTTTTTAATTTGTGTTTGAGCTTCAACTCGGTCGTTGCGCTCGTGTGTTACCTACCTGGGAAACTTGAACTGCCACCAGGGGGCAGAGTTTTAACTTGATGTATTTATTGATGAGCCTCAGCAGGTTGCAGGCAGGGCGGGGTTCTGATCGCTTTGAGGAGATATTTATTGTCCTGCTGCCTCCTGCAGCCTGGACTCCAGCCTGGACATCTCAGTGCCTTCGCCCAGAAATGACCGTCTCAGCCACTGGCTCCCAGTGGGAGGAGCCTCCAGGCTCATGGAACCAATGAGATGCAGTCAATAAAGAAAATGAAAAAGAATGTATGTTGTCTTTTGATATTATGGGATTTTGTTTTGTAATAAATGAGAATCTGAGAATCTCTTTTGTCTGCGTCAGTTTCATCAACGCTTCAGAGAGCTGCAGCTGCTGCAGTGGCCAGCAGGGGGCACAGCTCTGCTACCGGAGCTTCCTCCTTCAGCTGTTTTGCTCCCTCAACAATCAATACCAAACACTTACATTTTCATAACGATGCAAAACAACACGTATTTGAATGTCAATGTCAACTGTAATTATCTTCTGTTTCCTCTGAGTCTACATTTCTATTTTCTTTATTTCCTTTTAATATATTTGTCCTTCTTTTGCACTGTAGTGTTGCTGTAATGGTGCAAATTGATGAACAGGTGAGTTCTCTTCTAAACAGGCCCAGGTGTCACCCTAAGCCAGACACAGCCCTGGTGGACCTCCAGGCTGGACCTCCTGGAGAAGCGGTCCCACTAGCTGCTGTCTGACCTACATGGGCGGGCCTCCAGCCTCCAGCCTCCAGGCATTGGTCCTCTCCCTGCTGCAGGTCAACCTGATGAGGTTTTGACCCGACGCCTCCAGAGGAGTCTTCTCCACTAAACATCTCATGTTCAGTGAACTTGTGAGTGACCTTCTGAGTGCAGGAAGTTAGCAATAGCTGCTAGCAATAGCTGCTAGCTGTGGAAACGAAGGAGAAGATTGCATTCAGGGGGGAAAAATATTTTTATTAAAACTCTATGTAGCTAACAGACAGTCCAAGTCACCTTGTTCTCCTCTAACCCTGAGGTCAAGGTCATGATGACGACCTCTGATTGTCCTCCAAACAACCTGAGATCCAGCAGCTGAAGACGGTTCCTGTCTGGTCTTCACCGCCACCCTGTGAAGGGCTGAGCTGGACCTTGTGAACCACTTCCTGCCACTCGCTGCTGGTCTTCTGAACCTGCAGATGAGTGAGAGGTCGCTGTGCTGTCATCAGCCTTCGCTTGTCATTCTTCACACCACCAGCAGGGTTGCTCCAAAAGATGTTTTCTTTTCAAACTTTATTACAAAACATTTAGAAAAATAAAGAGTCTCTGAGTCCTTCTAACGAATGAGTCAACTAGCAGTGGCGCCCCCTGGTGGTGGCTGCCCTGGGCCCTGCTGGTACAGCAGGCTAAGGGTCTGGAACTTGGGCCCCCATTGGCTGAGCCTGTCGTAGGCCACGCCCCAGGTTGGCCCCTCCTCCTCCCCCTCCTCTCCCAGCGAGCTGAGGCTGCCCGCCGGAGACCCCGCCCCCTCCACGCACCACACGTGGAAGGAGTCTGGGGGCGTGGCCCGGCCGTCGTGGTCGGCGTCCCACACCATCCCGCACACGTAGCTCCTCAAGTCCACCGGGTGGCGCCGCCACACGCTCCGCTGCTGCTGCTGCTGCGGGGGGGCAGTGCAGCGGCGGCGGTGGTGGTGGTGTTGGTGCGTGAGGCCCAGGTAGGTGGCGCCACCACTAGGCGGCCCCTCCCCCACGTCCCCCTCTCCCTCCTGGGAGCCCGGAGACGACTTGATGAGCGGCGCCGTGGTGCAGGAGGAGGAGCGGGACCAGCTGGAGCACAGGGGGCGCTGCAGCTCCGTGATGTCGTAGCCGTCCTGACAGGAAGTGAGACGTCAGAGTGTGTGTGTGTTGCTGTGTCTCAATCCAGGGTCTGCGTCATTGGAAGGAAGCGTCCTCCGTCTGAAGGAAGCGTCCTCCCAAGGACCCGGCCCAGAAGGACCGACATCAGGTGTGTGTGTGTGTGTGTGTGTGTGTGTGTGTGCACCCACCTGGTCCTGCTCGCCCCCCCCCTCCTCGTCGTAGTTGAGGATGTTCTCCCGGACGTCCTCCCAGCTCTGCTGCTCCACCGGCAGCTGCTGGTGGACCCCTCGAGTCCGGAACTGGTTCCTGCTGCCGGTCTGGTTCCACACCGTCACCGCCACCAGAACCGCTGCACACACACAGACACGTTCTTTTCTTTTGTATTGTTGCTGTAATTATGCAAATTTCTTCTTCTTCTTCAGTTATTGATCAGCTGTCAATCAGCGATGGATCCTGTGGTCGTTCTCACCGAAGAAGACCAGCAGACACATGCTGATGGCCAGGATGGAGCTGGGGCTGAGGGCGGCCAGCCGCTGACCTTTGACCTGGCCCAGCTCGCAGCGCCGCCCCCTGAAGCCGTCGGCGCAGCGGCAGCGGAAGCTGTCGGCCGCCAGCGGCTGGCAGACGCCGCCGTTCCGGCAGGAGGTGGCGCTGCAGGGCGACGGGACGCAGCGGGGAGCCGCCGAGGAAGAGGAGGAGGAGGAGTCATCGTCCAGGAGGGTCAGCTGACCACCGGGGCACCTGGGAGACAGAGGAGGAGGAAGAGAGTCACCTCTGGAAGCCCCGCCCCCTTGTGGCCAGCCAGCAGGTGGCGCTCACATGCACTGGTGCTTCCTCCACAGGTCCACGCAGCGCAGTGGCCTTCGGCACGGTTGGGCCCGGCACGCCTCGCTGCCGCAGCCCGCCGTCACGCCCCGCCGCTCCAGAACCACGACCCCATCCAGGCTCCGCCCGTCCAGGGGCAGCAGCTGGCCGTCCACACGCACATCCCGCAGGCAACCTGCAGGGGGCAGCACACACGTGGCAGAGGTGGAAACGCACGAGCGGGTCGGAGCTCCTGAAACCCAACTCACCCTGGAAGTCCTGGTTCTGGTCCAGGTCCCCATCTTGACCCTGCTCCTGGTCCTGGTCTTGGTTCTGGTCCTTGTCCTGGTCCTGGTCCTGGTTTTGACTCTGCTCCTGGTCCTGATACTGGTTCTGATTGTGACCGTGTTCCTGCTCCTGTCCCTCGTTGAGGTCCTGCTCCTGGGACCGGTCCCACTCTGGCCCACCCCCGACAGTCACGCCGTCCGGGTCCAGCAGCAGCTGGGTTCTGCTGCCCAGCCGGGCCTGGACCTCCCTGTCTCCGCCCCCCTGCTCCAGCCGCAGGACAAACAGGTTCCCGTAGCGACGGAGGCCCACCTGGACCCACTGGCCCAGGTCCAGCCGCTGGCCCGGGAGCTGCAGGCGGTGGGCGCCGTCGCCCAGGTCGGCCCGGACCGCCAGGTGGCCCTCTGAGAGCTGAAGGGGGGAGGGAAGGAGGCGGGTGAGAGAAGAACCAAGCTGCACCTGCAGCCTCACACCTCAGCCTGTGATTGGCCCACCTCCAGGACCAGGTAGTGGCCGGCCTGACGGGACGCCAGCGCCAGCAGGGTTCCTGAGGCGGTTCTGGTTCGGAGCAGCAGCTGGACGCTGGTGTGGTGGGAGGAGCTGCTGCCCCCCCGCAGCTGGAAGCGCAGCAGGCTGCCCGGGTCCAAGGAGAACTCTGGAACCACTGAGGAGAACACAGGGAGGTCCTCACCACTCACACCGAGAGGTCACGTGCTAACGTGGCTAACAGCTAGCTGACGCTTCCTTGGAATTTTAACGAGTCATCAGGACAGCAAACAAATGTAAACAAACAAAAGCAAACATAATTAATTTCGGCTTCTGATCTTCACACCATTCAGTGGAAACACCTGCAAATCACTTTGTCGAAATTTTAGAAACATCGCTTTTATTTTGTGAAAAACTGCCGCGGTGACGCAACTCCTGCCGATGACAGCGAGCTGCTACTGCTGGAGGAGCCTAGCTGTGAGTTATTAACTAGCAACATTTGCCAGTGCGAAAAAGCTAGCTAAACTCTGCTACTGCTAGCAATGCTTGCCAACACTCAGAGCTAGCTAAACGTGCTAATAGTTGGGCTAGCTAATGTTAAAAAAAGCTGCTTCCATGTTAGTGATCTGGGTTCAGAGAGTTTTTCTGATCAAGGCACACACACACACACACACAGACACACACACACACACACACACACACACCCAAACCCACCCATGTCACATTTGGGGCCGCTGTGTCCGGGCTGACACTGGCAGCTGAAGGAGCCCCAGGCGGTGGCGGTGCAGGAGGCCTGGGCTCCGCAGGACGGGCCGCCCGCCGTCACACACACGCCGTCCGTCAGCCTGCAGCCGGCCGCGCTGTCCACACTCTCACCTGGAGACGCCAGGTCGTACACCTGGGCAGGAGGGCACACAGTCAGCTGACCTGACCGAGTGAGTGAACCTTCTTTTTTTTTTTTTTTTTTTTAAGCTGCAGCAGGTTCACCTGCAGGGGGCGCCAGACCAGAGGTCCGACTGTCAAACAGTGCCTCGGCAGTGACCGCTGGGTGAGGTCACTGGTCACCAATAGGGGGCGGCAGAACCTACAAAATTCCCACACATGCTACCTGAGTGTCCAGCTGCAGGTTGCGGATGCAGCCGCTGTAACCCTGGTGGTGGCGCTGTGGAGTCCCGCCCTTCACTCCTCCCAGCTGCAGTGGCTGGAAGACGTCCAGGTACCTGGAGGGAGGAGGGGCCGGTCAGACAGGAAGTGGGAGGAGTCATGATGCCGCTGACAGTGTGTTTTCCCCTCCCCCACCTCTGCTGCCCAGGTGTCTCTCCTGTTGCTCTGCAGCCAGGCTCCTCCCCTTCCTGGCTGGCTCCGTCCACTGGCTCCGCCCCCTCACAGCGGTCCAGGACCAGCTGCACCGTCTGGACGAATCAGAGGAGGACAGTCAGACAGCCTGGCAGGGTTTCTCAACCACTGGACCGTGGCACACTGATGCACAGCGCTGGTCAGGTGATGTGCGCCAGTGGGTGGGGGGCCTATTCAGCTCTCCTCCACGGCTCCGCCCACTCCTACCTTCCCGTCGCTAGTGATGTCGAGGCGGTGCCAGCGGTGGTCGGTGACGGCGGGCGCCGCCTCCAGCCGCAGGGTCAGCGTCCCTGAGCCGTGGTTGATGCTGAGCACCGGAGCTCCACCCCTCAACTCTGGAAGACAGAAAGAGGCGGAGACGCATTCACAGCATGCGTGTGTGTGTGCGTGTGTGTGTGTGTGTGTGTGTGTGTGTGTGTGTGTGTGTGAGACCTCATGGCCGTGCTGTTGGACCAGGAAGTGGTGGGAAGTGGGAAGATTTTTCCGCCAGCACTGTGACATCATCAGGGTAACACAAGATGCTAACCCACTAGCGGCAGCAGCTAACGGGTCTCCAGCAGCTCCTGCCATGTCACCTCTGTGATGTCACAAAGGGACGCGGATGCCTATGATGCGAATATCGCATAACAACAGGCAAATGTGGGGAAGTCTGAGTGCCGTTTAAAAGGACGCAGGGCCATAAAACGGCCACAGGAGGGGGCACTCACCCAGGGCCAGGAAGTCCTCGGGCTGGTGGGATTGGCGGCCCAGCGGGCCCAGTGGACCCAGCGGACCCAGCGGGCCGTTGTACAGCAGCAGGCCGTCAGCGGAGTCGGCCAGGAACTCCAGGGACAGGTGGGAGTGGAAGCAGGGCCCGAGGGGCGGGAACCAGGCGTAGCCCCGCCCACCGAAGCTGCGCCTGGTCTGCTGGCACTCAGGACCGTCCAGCAGCGGAGGGCAGCGGCACCTGAGGGCATCGACCAATCAGACGGCAGAGTACAAGCAATGTTTCCTTGAGGCACTTGAATGGCTGCACTTCCATTAAAGGATGTTGTGATGATTGTCTGGGATGAAGGTGGGCGTGGCTCCACCTACCTGTACCCCAGGGGTCCATCCTGGCAGGTGCCTCCGTTGAGGCAGGGGTTGGTGAGGTGGGCGGAGCACGGCAGGTGGAGCCTCTGCCGGCCGCTGCAGCCACACTGGGCGGCAGAGGAGGGCGCCAGCGACACCAGCGAGATGTTCCCGCTGCCCAGCGCCGAGGGGGCGTGGCCAAACGACACCTGGGTGCTGCAGCCGCCCGACCCGCCGCAGTCCGTGTGCGGACAGTCGTCCACGCCCACCTGAGAGATGGCCACGCCCACAACGGCCTCCAGCTGCGGAGCAGAAGCAGAGGTTCAACTTGCTGTAAAAAAAAAATGACCTTCAGTCCTGACCTTTGACCTTTGGCCCGCCCACACCGACCTTCGCCCTGTTGGCCTCCATGGAGCCGAGCAGCTTCTCCCGCCGGCTGCCGTCGGCCGCCACCCACACGTCCACCGACTCCGCCCCCGGTCGGCTGGCTCCGCCCACTGAGAAGACGTGCACGTGCTCAGGAGGCTCCTCCAGAACTTCGGCCAGGACTGCAGTCAGACGGCTGAACGGGCTCTGCTGGCTCCCCCTGCTGGCGAAGAACTGCTCCACAGTCAGGTCTGCAAAAAACAATAGGAGGCGGAGCTTAACGGGCGGCAGGAGGAGGGGAGGCGGGCCGTGCCACGTGGTGGAGACTCACTGCTCAGGCGGAGGGAGGCGGAGCTCTGCAAGGCCTTCGGCTGCAGCTCCAGGACGTCCACCTGAGCCGTGCAGGTGACGTCGGGCCAGACCGGTTCCGACACCCGAACCTGCAGCCGGTAGGAGCCCACCGGCGCCCCCTCTCTGACGCTCAGCACCCCGGAGGTCCGGTTCAGGCTGAAGAGCCTGAGGTGGAGGAGGAGTGGGAAAAGGATCCGATTGGATTTAGAGGGGGAGGAGCTACAGCCATGATCCAGCTGCCACAGAAACAGGAAGTTGCTGACAGCTTCACGTTTCATCCAATCAGGTGAAGGCAACCTCTGAGCGAGCGACCAACCAGTGAATGCATCAAATAGAACCGAGGATATTTGTCAGTGTTTAAAAGCACAAGGGAAACAGTCAATCATTGGACCAGAGCTAGTCCCCGCCCACCCTACCTGGGGGGCGTTCCCTGGAAGCTGTAGACCTTCTGGCCCCAGTCGTCCAGGTCGGGGGACTGGACTCTCCCCAGCACGGTGGAGGGCAGGAAGCCTGGGGGGCAGCAGAGCAACACAGGAGGTCACTGGTGGCCTGAGCGAGAGCGCCCCCCCCTGGACGACCAAGGGGGAGACACGCAGCGGGCCGGATGTGGCCCGCGGGCCGTAGTTTGGGGACCCCTGCGCGAGGCCGTGGAATCAGCAGCCACAACCCACCAGCCAGCTACAGTACCAATATTACCAACACTACCCAAACTACCAGCCTCCCACACCATCCTAACTACCACTAACTACCAGTCAGCGAAACTATCAGCTGCTCCAGTGTTGCAGGTCTGCGGTTGTTTCTTCATGCCAACTGGTGGAACAGCTGGATGGTCTGCGGGGTACCAGTGCGTACTGCGTGTACTACTGTGTACTATTGTGTACTACTGTGTACCGCAGTCCTCGGAGGGAATCCAGCAGCAGAGCGTTTCTGGGAATCCCGGTGGCTGCCAGATGGTCGGACCCTGGTCCTGAATAAGTCACGAGGCTGTCGGCACTCGACCGTGACGAGCAGAGATGTTAACACGAGGAGGGCGGTGCCCTCGAGAGGAGGCGGAGCCCTCCGGAGGACGCTTCCTGTCTGACTGCTCACACTACGCTACGCTGGTTGCCACAACCGTGCGACATCTTCCATCAACCATCCATTCCAGTAACCATCCCGAGGAAACAGCCAATCAGGAGCCAGTGACGTCATCAAACAGAGCCGGACACAAAAAACCTTGAATCAGAAACCTGGTGGTTCCGAAGACCAGGTCCAGGCGGGAGGGAGGTCTTCCCCGAGGGAGGTCTTACCCTGGCGGCTGTAGACCACGAAGTGGGCGTGTCCCGGGCCGTGCGGGTGGTCGTTCCGGTCGCCGATGATCACGGTCAGCGTGCTGGTGGCGCTCGTGGGCGGAGACCCGCTGTCGGTCATGAGGATGGGCAGTCGGTACTCCTTCTGGCGCTCGCGGTCGAAGGTCCGCAGGGCGGTGATGGCGGCGCTGCCGTTACGGAAGTCTGTCAGGTTGAAGCCGGCGGCGTCCGAGGTGAGCGGGAGGAGGCGGATGGAGTAGGGGGCGCCGTTGGCCGAGGTGTCCCGGTCCACGGCGTGCAGAAGGGGGGAGGTGCTGTTCATCCGGACGGCCTGCGGCGCCGGCGTGTTCTCCCAGACGATGGGCCGGTAAGGCACCTCGAACTCCGGCCCGTTGTCGTTGACGTCCAGGACGGTCAGCACCACCGCGGCGGTGCCGGTGAGGGCGGGACGACCGCCGTCCGTGGCCAGCACCACGATCCTGTGCTGCCAGACCGTCTCCCTGTCCAGAGGATCAGCCACCACCACCCAGCCCGACTGGTCCACCAGAAACTGGCCGTGAGGGTCCGACTCCTCGGAGATGCTGTAGGAGAAGCGTCCGTTGGGTCCTGAGTCCGGGTCGGACGCCGTGACTTGAGCCACGATGGTCCCCACGGGGACGTCCTCTGACATGGCCGGCGACTCGTAAAACTGTGGCAGGAAGACGGGGGCGTGGTCGTTGGAGTCCTCCACCCGGACCAAGCAGTGGGCCAGGCTGAAGAAGTCGGCGTCCTCGGCCTTTAGGGTCAAGTTGAAGGACCTCTCCTGGGGCTTCTCGAAGTCCACCTTCTTCTGGAGCTTGATCACACCACGCCGGTTCAGCTTGTCCGTCTCCACCCAGAACTTCCTGTCCTCGTCGCCCCCCACGATGCTGAAGGTGACCACGGCGTTCTCGCCCTCGTCTCCGTCCATGGCAGAGACCACCAGGACCTCGCTGTTGACCTCCAGGTCTTCTGTCACCTGGAACACCAAAGAACAGCGCTCACGTTAAAGGTCAGGTCCCGCCGCAGCAGAGGGAGGTGCTGGCCACAACCACTGACCTGAGCGGCATAGAGCTTCTGCGTGAAGACGGGCGGGTGGTCGTTGACGTCCGACACCAGAATGGTGGCGGTTCCTGTTCCCGCCAGGCCTCCTCCGTCCCTGGCCTCCACCACCACCAGGTAGCGCTGCTCCGCCTCCCGGTCCAGGGAGCCCAGGACCGTGTAGATGGTCCCGGTGCTGGCGTTGATGGAAAACAGGTCAAGGTTGATGTGGTTGCGGACGTTCTTGACGATGCTGTAGGTCAGCAGGGCGTTCTGGCCCTGGTTGGGGTCGTCCAGGTCCACGGCCCTCATCTCCATCACCGAGGTGGCGGCGGGCGAGTTCTCCGCGACCTCGCCCACAAAACAGCCGTCCACCTCCAGCGCCGGGCAGGGGAAGAACGGCACATTGTCGTTGACGTCCAGCACCTCCAGGAGCACGTCGGCGAAGCCGGTTAGCCCCGCCCCCTCCTCGTCAGTGGCCAGGACCAGGAACCTCCAGGCCGGCCGCTCTTCGCGGTCCAGCCGCTGCTGGGCGAAGATCCTGCCCGTGTGCTCCTCTATGGCGAACTCGCCGCCAGCGCCCTGGCCATGCAGAGAGTAGCGCAGGGCCTTCTGGTCCGCCTCCTGGTCCGGGTCTCTGGCCGAGACCTGCACAAGAGGTCAGAGGTCAGAGGTCAAACGCTAAAAACTTGTTTTCCTGCTGACCGACCAGGCTTGGACATCGTGTCTGAACTGCAAGCTGCGAGGTGGCTAGCTGCTAGGTGGCTAGCTGCTAGCAGCGGCTCTGACCTCCAGGATGAGGACCGGCTGGGCCAGCTCCTCGCTGACGGCGGCCCGGTACTCGGTCTGGCTGAAGACGGGCACCTCGTCGTTGCGGTTCACCACCTGCACCTCCAGCAGCGTCTGGTTCTCCCACTTGCCGTCGGACGCCACCAAGCGCAGCTCGTAGCGCTGCTCCGTCTCGTAGTCCAGCGGCCGCGCCACAAAGACGGCGCCCACCTCAGGCTCCACGCCGAAGTGGCCCATGGCGTTCCCCGCCGTGATCTGGTAGCGCAGCTTGGCGTTGGCGCCTGGGGGGGCGGGGGCGGGGCGAGAGACAACAGCTGCATGTGAAAGCGGTCAGTGTGTGTGTGTGTGTGTGTGTGTGTGTGTGTGTGTGTGTGCACGCGCACTCGCTGTGCTAACAGGCTAACGGCAGATGATGGACTTGAGATAGGAAGACGAGACGGCAGATGGTCAGGTGACCTCTGGAGACAAACACCGTCTGTGAAGAACTTCATCAGCCCCCGAGTGTGTGTGTGTGTGTGTGTGTGTGTGTGTGTGTGTGTGTGTGTGTAATAGAGAGAGGCCAAGTCCATATGGCCATGCTGATCATCCTTAGGGAGGGAAACCGCTGGAGCCTTAACATCAACACACACACACACACACACACACACACACACTGGTGCGGCTGATTTCATTCGAACCCTAACATTGCCATTGAGGTCAGACGTGCACTTCCTGCAGGAAGTGACTGAAGTTTCTTCTCCGGTGCAGGAGGTCAGAGGGCAGCGACCACATGGGGGCGCTGTGGTCGGTTCCGCTGCAGCTGCTCCACAAAACCAACACGGAAGACGAAGACCGCCGGAGCTGCTGCAGGTGAAGGAGAGAGGAAGAGGAAGGCGCGACTTCCTGCCACTCACCCTCGTCCTCGTCGTTGGCGGTGACGGTGATCAGGACCACGCCCACTTCCTGCCCCTCCTCGGCGCTCACCTGGTACAGCGGCCGCGGGAACGACGGCGCGTTGTCGTTGACGTCGGTGATGAAGATCCGGACGTAGGCCGTGTCTGAGCGGGGGGAGGAGCGTGTGGAGGTGTCGGGTCAGAAGGTCGGCGGGGTCAAAAGGTCAAACTGGGACAAAGTCTCGGTCCGACATTGATTCTGATTGGACTAGAACAGTGAACCTTTTTAATGTGGAGCCAAACTACCTGAATGTGGAACAAAGCAAAGCTGAACGCAGGGAATTGTGGGATTTGTAGTGTTAGCGCGACATGTGTTGTAGTCCTACCAGCCGGCCAAATATAATGACACTGCGGGCCAAATTTGGCCCACGGGCCAGAGGTTTAACGCTTATGCATTATGAGAACTGGATAGCAGACTGGTAATATAGTGGTGAGGTAAATCTTTTCTAGTGGCCACTCGGGGTACTGCAGCCCAAAACCCAATGGGGCCCAAACAGCATTCTTCCCCCCTAGACTGTTGTTGTAAAACAGCTGACAGGACGACCTTTGACCTGAAACACGGTTTGCGATAAACATTTATATTGTTGATTCTTAAGTCTTGGACTTATAACTTTCTAAAATCGACGCTAATGCTACTAGAAGTAACCTGAAGGCCAGGTGTGTGTGTGTGTGTGTGTGTGTGTGTGTGTGTGTGTGTGTGTACCAGTGTTGGGCTGGCCCTGCTGGCCCTGTCTGGCCGACTCGCTGCCGTCCTGTGATTGGACCTCAATCAGGTAGGCGGCCTTCTGCTCGCGGTCCAGGGCGGCCCGGGTCACCACGGCGCCGCTCAGCGGGTCGATGGTGAAGAACCGCCAGTCGCCACTCTGGTCCTTCAGGATGGAGTATCGGACCTGCGGAAGAGGAGGAAGAGGAGGAGGAGGAGTAGATGTGTATGTACGGGGGGCTGAGGGGGGGCGGGAGCACAGAGGGAGGCGGGGTCGGAGTCCTCACCCTGCCGTGCCGACCCGAGTCCAGGTCGACGGCCGACACCTGGACCACGGCCGTGCCCACCTGGGCGCCCTCGGGCACCGCCGCCTCGTAGGTGGAGGACAGGAAGAAAGGAACGTTGTCGTTGACGTCTGGAGGAGGAACAGGAAGTGACATCAGCGCAGCGGCGGTCAGTGCGTCTCGCGCCGAGCTGTTTAGTCCACCCGAAACCATTACACTTCAAAATAGAGACTCCGCCTCCACAGCTCCGCCTGGTGGAGCAACACTTTGATCCTTGGATTAGTGGGCGGAGTCAAGTCCACCCCTCACTGAGGCCTTCCAGCCAGCCAATCGGCACACCCGCCTTACTGTAGTTTGAGGGCAGCATCGGGCCCCGCCCCCTCGCCCCTCCTCCCTCCCCCTCACCTGTCACGTTGACGTGCACCGTGGTGAAGGACGCCAGCGGCACGGCCGCCACGTTCTGCACTCGCACCCGCAGCGTGAAGCTGGGCGTGGCCTCGTAGTCCAGGTTCTCCGCCACCAGGAGGGAGGCCGAGCCCTCGGCCCGGTTGGGCTTCAGGTAGAACCGAACCGGCATGTTGGTCTCGGCCACCTGACCCTCCTCCAGGGTGTAGGTCACCCGGGGGTCGCCCATCGCCGAGGTGGCCTTGATGGTCTGGGGGGGGGGGGGGAGACACAAAATCATGCTAAGCCAGTTTGCTAAGCTAACACGAACCGCACTCACGTGACGTCGCCCCCCCCCACTGGTGTGGAGTGATGGTGCAGGACTGGAGAGACCCAACAGCACCGTCAGTGTCACGCTGCAGCCAGAAGGTGGCGCTCTACTGAGGCTGAGCAGCGTTTTCAGTGATGATGATGAGCTGCAG
>NW_027466306.1:0-5000 GCF_046127955.1 Nelusetta ayraudi | reverse complement strand
TTGTCGTTCTGGTCGGCCACCTGCACGGTGAGGCTGCAGAAGCCCACCAGCGGCTGGTCGGCCTGGTCGGTGGCCGTCACCGAGAGCGTGAACTGACGCTGGCGCTCGCGGTCGAAGGCCGTCGCCGTGGTGATGACGCCTGCCGAGGAGGAGGAGGAGAGGGAGGAGGAGGAGGAGGAGGGGGAGGAGGAGAGTTTTGATTTTTACAACACTAACATTGAGGACCTTTGTTACAGAGGGGGGGGGGGTGAAAACCTCACCGCTGTCGGGGTCGATGTGGAACCCGGACGAGACGCCGTCGCGGTGCATGATGCCGTACTTGACCTCTCCGTTGACCCCGGTGTCGGCGTCCTGGGCATGGACCTGCAGCACGAAGGTGCCGGCGGGCTGGTTCTCCAGAACCACGGCGGTCCGGCTGTAGTTCTCACACTGGGGCGAGGGAGGGAAGAGGGGGCGGAGTCCACACTCTATTTCATGCTATTGCTATCATGCGACAATCTATACCAGGGTGGGCAAACTACGGCCTGGGGGCCGTATGCGGCCTGTTAAGCTTTTTCATCTGGCCGTGTCGACCTTGAAGAAATGATGTTAACAGTCAGTCAGTGAGTCAGTGAGTCAGTGAGTCAGTCAGTGAGTCAGTGAATCAGTGAGTCAGTCAGTGAGTCAGTCAGTGAGTGAGTCAGTGAGTCAGTGAGTCAGTGAGTCATCAAACTGCTAAATAAAGAGCTCAACACCCTGGTGGTTCTGGATGATTCTAGGAGGTTCTGGGAGGTTCTGGGTGGTTCTACTAAGAGCTAAACCCCCTGGTGGGGCTTCAAAGACACTGATTTGGTTTTGCTTCATGTGGGCCACCAGGGGGCGGTCTCACCTGGTGGAAGAGCGGCTTGTTGTTGTTGATGTCGTTGATGCCGACGACCACCTGGGCGGCGCTGCTGAGCGGGAACGAACCTCCGGAGGCGTTGTCGTCCGTGGCCGTGATGTTGAGGACGTACTGCGGCCCCCGGAGGCTGGGAGGGGGACTGCGCCTCAGGGTGATGATCCCTGCACACACACACACACACACACACACACACACACACACACACACAGAAGAAACACATGGAGATGAAAATATCTCACAAAAGCTTTGAAGTGACGACTCAGAGCCCGAGGCAAAGCAGTGCATGCTGGGTACACACACACACACACACACACCCTTCTCCTTGTCCAACAGGAAGTTGCTGTCCTCGTTGCCGCCAGTGATGGCGTAGGAGACGCCGTCTCCGTCGGGGTCGTTGGCGAGGACGATGGCCACCAGGGTGTCGGGCCCGGCGTCCTCGCTCAGGAAGGTCCTGTAGCTGCGGGGGGAGGGGCAGGTGGGTTAGCCGCAGTGGGAGGGGCCAGGGGCGTGGCCCAGCAGTGACAGTGTGCTGAAGCTCCGCCCCTTACACGCTCTGGGAGAAGACGGGCGCCTCGTCGTTGCGGTTGGCGACCCGCAGCCGCACGGAGGCGGTGCCGGTCCGGGCCGGCCGGCCCGAGTCCACCGCCAGAACCGCAAACTGGTACTGGTGACCGGGGCGCTCGTAGTCCAGCCGGCGGGTGGGCCGCACCACGCCCCCCGCCGTCACCTCGAAGTCTCCGCCCTCCACCCGGTAGGAGAGGCGAGCGTTGGAAGCCGAGTCGCAGTCCCTCGCCGACACTGAGGGGGAGGGGCCAGACACACCGGTGAGTGGGGTAGGGGGGGTGGGGGAGCGAGGGAGTGTGTGTGTGTGTGTGTGTGTGTGTGTGTGTGTGCTACCCTGCAGCAGCGACGTCCCCACTGGCGTGCTCTCCGACACGCCGTCTCGACTGTAGATGGCTTGGAGGAACTCTGGCGTGCAGTCGTTCTCATCGGTGATGTGGACGACCAGCTGCAACACACACACACACACACACACACACACACACACACACACACACACACACGCACATACACACACACTGAGGCGCTGGGTCGATGCCCCCTGGTGGCCGGTAGAAATGGCCATCTCATGGAGGGTCAGACCCGGGTCATGTGACCATGCTAGCCGACACCTTCACGCCCGCTACGTCAGCTAGCACCACGACCTTTGCCTCCCCCTGCTGGTGGTTTGACTGCTCTGCGACGTGGGACCCGTTGTGGGTTCGCTTTGTGTTGAAAAATAGTTTTCTATACAAACGATGTTCAGACTAATTCAGGTGTTGTCAGGTGGTTGCAGTACCTCCGCCACGCTGCTGAGGCCGCTGTCGGCCTCGGACGCCCGCACCTGCAGGCTGTGCAGGTTGGCGCCGGCCTCGAAGTCCACCGGCCTGGTGAGGCTGAGAGCGCCGCTCTGCTGGTGGATGCTGAACAGGTTGCCGGGGTTGAGCTGCAGCAGGTAGGACAGCGCCCTCTGCTGGAAGGAGAGCGCCTGCACCACGGCCACGCTGCGGAGCGACAACTCAGTGTGAGCGGCTAGTGCAGCTAGCACGTGCACTCACGCACGCACGCACACACACACACACACAGTGGCAGGGTGGCATACTGGGATATTAATACAATGTGCTTTGTGCCAGCAGCCTGAAGGGTTTTTTGCGCACACACACACACACACACACACACACACACACACACACACACACTCCTTCATGTTTATCCAGACCTCGCTTTTAATAAATATTTGAATTTGCCACACTCTCAAATTCTCAGCCTCAGGCCACTCGCACATCTGGGTCCTCCTCCTCCTCCACCTCCTCTTCCTCTCGTCTTCCTGCGCCCCCCCCCCTCCTTTCACCCTCCACCTCTCCGTCTTCCATTTTTTGCTCCACGCTGTTTCATGCTCCACATGACAACCAGAGCCACACACACACACACACACACACACACACACACACACACACACACACACACACACACTAGCAGCTCCTCCTCCTGATTCTGATTCCAACGATGGAATGACAACAATAAAATCTACTCTACTCGTCCCCTCTGGCCCCGCCCACCTGCCCCTCCCCCCTCTGAATGTCCATGTGAAGTGTGTGTGTGTGTGTGTGTGTGTGTGTGTGTGTTGGGGATAAAGAGAATTCAGTGAAATTTCCCAGAGTTCTCTCTGAACCTTGCGGCGACCAAAAGCAGGAGGACGATGGTTGTGTTGCAGCTCTGCCAGTTGTCCACTAGGGGTGCTAGCGACACACTCGCTAACAGCGGCTAACACTCACGCTTGGCCCGCAGCTTTGTTCTCGGGGACGTCGAGCCTGTAGGGGGCGCCGGTGAACTGCGGCGGCCGCTCGCCGGCCAGCACGGCCACGGAGGCCGACGCGCTCGTCTCTCCGTCCCCGCCCACCGCCTGCACCTGCAGCAGGTACTCTCTGCTGGGGGTCAAAGGTCGGCCCGTGGTCCGGATCTCGCCGGAGCGCCGGTCCACCTCGAAGCAGCCCTCACCACCTGGGGGCGACAGAGAGCAGAGAGCGACGCTCAGGTCGGCGGCTTCAGTGCCCTGAGAGGAGGAGGAGGAAGAGGAGGAGGAGGAGGAGGAGGAGGAATGAGAGGAGGAAGAGGAAGAAGAGGAGGAAGAGGAGGAGGAGGAAGAAGAGGAGGAAGAGGAGGAGGATGAGGAGGATGAGGAAGAGGAGGAAGAAGAGGAGGAGGAAGAAGAGGAAGAAGAGGAGGAAGAGGAGGAAGAGGAGGAGGATGAGGAAGAGGAGGAAGAAGAGGAGGAAGAGGTGGAGGAGGAGGAAGAAGAGGAGGAAGAGGTGGAGGAGGAGGAAGAGGAGGAAAAAGGAGGAGGAGGAGGAGGAGGCTCATCTGTTGGCCAGAGGCCCCAGCAGCTGCAGCTGTGCCACCTGTCAATCATTCCTCTGCCACTTCCTGTTTGTGAACACTGCTCCTCCGTTTAGCTTAGCACGAGCCGCTCCCACCCTTCTTCAAGTCACGACTGAAAATGTAATGAGCGTGATGAAGAGTCGCCACCTTCACCACCCCCTCCCGCCTGGAGGAGGCGCTGTTGGCAGGAAAGGACGTGAATGCAAAACTTTCCTCAAGGTGAGAACGTGATGAAGACACAGGGATGAAGATCTGCACTCTGGCTTTGTTCAAGTCCACCGTTGGATGGCTTGCAGCGACACGACGCCCAGAGGAAGTTAATAAGCCGTTAGGAAAATAAAAGCATGAAAATGAAGAAGCTTAAAATATCTTTTCTCCCCCGTCGCCTCCTCACGGCTCCCTCTCCTCAGCAGGAAGAAGAGGAAGAGGGGGAGGAGGAGGAAGAAGAAGAGGATGAGGGGGAGGAGAAGGAAGAAGAGGAGGAGGGAGAAGGAAGAAGAGGAGGAAGAAGAAGAGGAGAAGGAAGAAGAAGAGGAGGAGTGGGAGGAGGAGGAAGAAGCAGAGGAGGAGGAAGAAGAAGAGGAGGAGGGGGAGGAAGAAGAAGAAGAGGAGGGGGAGGAGGAGAAGGAAGAAGAAGAGGAGGGGGAGGAGGAGAAGGAAGAAGAAGAGGAGGGGGAGGAGGAGGAAGAAGAAGAGGATGAGGGGGAAGGAAGAAGAGGAGGAGGAAGAAGAAGAGGAGGAGAAGGAAGAAGAAGAGGAGGAATGGGAGGAGGAGGAAGAAGCAGAGGAGGAGGAAGAAGAAGAGGAGGAGGGGGAGGAAGAAGAAGAAGAGGAGGGGAGGAGGAGAAGGAAGAAGAAGAGGAGGGGGAGGAAGAAGAAGAGGAGGAGGAGAAGGAAGAAGAGGAAGAGGAGGGGGGAGGATGAGGAGGAGGAGAAGGAAGAAGAGGAGGAAGAAGAAGAGGAGGAGGGGAAGGAGGAGGAAAAAGAAAGGGTGGGTAGGGGAGAAGGAAGAAGAGGAGGAGGGGGAGAAAGAAGAAGAGGAGGAGGAGGAGGAGAAGGAAAAAGAAGAGGAGGAGGAGGAGGAAGAAGAGGAGGAGGAGGAGGAAGAAGAGGAGGAGGAGGAGGAGGAGGAGGAGAAGGAAGAAGAGGAGGATGAGGAGGAGGAAGAAGAAGAGAGGAGGAGGAGGAGGAGGAAGAGGCC
>NW_027466305.1:252500-256168 GCF_046127955.1 Nelusetta ayraudi | reverse complement strand
GATGCCTTCAAGCCCCCCGAGCTGCCGCCCCGCTCGCCCCGCCCCCCCAAGCAGAACCACCACGCCCAGTCCCACTCGCTCACCTACTCGCCCGCCCGCTCCGCCCGCTCCCCCTCCCCCCACTCCGTCCGCTCCCCCTCCCCCCGCTCCGTCTGCTCGCACTCGCCCCGCCCCTTCCGCACCCACTCGCCCCGCCTCCTCCACCGGACCGAGCCGGGCTACTGCGCCCTGCCCAGCCACGACAACCAGGTACGCACACCTGGCAGCCACCAGAGGGCGCTGGGGAGGGGCTTGGGGAGCAGTATGGCAGCCGACCACCAGGGGGGCTTTGGATTTCAGTGGAAGTGCATTGTAACATTGTTTCGTGTTTTTACGAGATGATTTACCAGATGATTTTCACGCTGTAACGTGAAGCTATCACGTTATTTTGTGAAACGTAAGGGAAAGGGATTTATATATACAGTACATATATATATATATATATATATATGTACTGTATATATATATATATGTGTGTGTGTACTGTATATTCGATTCAGTTTCTGTGGAATAACTTTGGTTGTGGCCTGGTGGCTCCTGATGCTCCTGCAGTGGAGAACCAATCACTGCTGTCCACCGCCTCTTTACATGTGTTTGTTTTTGTTGTTGATGTTGTTGATGTTGTCGTACGTCACGCTACATTAGCGCGGCTAACAGCCTGGGTTTGTGCCGGCAGATTCCCACGATGCCTCGCTGCTACCGGGAGAGGGAGAGGGAGAGGGAGAGAGAGAGGGAGCGTCTGCGGCGAGAGAGCGAGACGGAGGAGGAGGAGGAGAGGATGCTGGGCGGAGTCAGCGACGGCGAGGAGAGCGACGACACCGCCTATGACCGGCGGCACGCCATCCCTCCCGGCGACCTGCCCTGACCTGAGCCATGGGAACCTCCTCCTGCACCTCCTCGTCCGCCTGCTCCTCCTCCTCCTCCTCCTCCTCCTCCGTCGGCGTCACTCTGTGGCTCCGCCTCCACTGGACTGCTGGAGACAAAAGGCTTCGTCCACATGTTGATGTCAATCCCCAGTCGGTCCACGAGAGGGCGCCACCTGCCGGACTTCTCCTCCTCCCCTCTCAGGAGGGAGAGCGCCCCCTGGTGCCCCCCCACCCCCTGCCTTGCCATGCTGTCGACCTCTGTTTGTCTGTCTGGGTAGTTTCTTTATTTAAAGGGCCAGCGACGCTTTTATTTCCACCACTGCTGATTCAAGTCACCGTTCAAACAAAAAATTTAAAGGGACAGTTCACCCCGAAATCAACCTCTGTGTGTGTGTGTGTGTGTGTGTGTGTTGGTGTGTGTGTGGGTGTGGGTGTAATTATTTTTCTGGCCAGCTGAGTGACAGAGAAACCAGTCCCTCCTCCCCATCGCACTGCAGCCAATCAGGTGTCAGCAATGCACTTGGCTCACCAGCGCCACCAGGCGGCTCCCACCATTGATATATTAGAAGAACTGGATACCGGACTGGCAATATGATGATTCCCCCCCCCCAGTGGCCACTTGAGATACTGCAGCAAAAAAATCCTATTGGGCCCAAAAAGCATTAGACCACCATACAAAAATAAAGGCCTGTAAAACGGCTGACGAGATGACCTTTGACCTGGAACGCAGTTCATAGCAAATCTCTCTATGCAGATTTTTCAAAAAAAATGATAAAGGCCAGAAAAGTCCAGCAGAAAATAGTTTTATATTCCCTTTGTGATGTCACAGTGTCGTACCTGCTGCTGCTGCTGTGTCTCATCTCCTTCTGATTGGCCGATGCATCCTGATGTATCATGGGAGTTCCGGCAGCAGTGCCACATGCTCTACGGCGCCCTCTAATGCGCAAGTCAATAATGTTTTTGGGCATCTGCGCTGAGGTGAGCAACAATTGAAATGAAGGGGAGGCCGATTCCATGGCGTACTGTCCCTTTAAGAAGACCACCACCTGTTCCCCCGACCCAGGAGGTGGCGATAGTGGGCCACCGAGGCTCCGCCCCCTAGCTTTCCAACCCGCACCCCCTCGGGCCCCCGATTGGCCGAGCGCTCTGCATGTTGCACAACCCAATGACCGATCTGTAGCCAATCAGAGGTCGAAAAAAAAAAGCGAGGAGGCGGAGTTTCAGCGCCACCGTAGCGGGATTCGTAACCCTCGGACCTGGAGCGCCCGCTCTTGCCCCACCCACTCTGGCCCCGCCCACCCTCGACGTGGACACCGTGTCGTATCTTTGATGGTTGTGTGCTCGTTGGTTGTGTGTTTTTTCTTTCTGCCGTGCCAGTCGACGAGGTTGTGTTTCTGTAGTTCTTAAACCCCCCCCACCTCCATCCCCTGACCCGCCCACTGACTGGGCGACTGACGGACTCTGCGGGCGGTGACGTGGTTGCTCTGCGGGACAATCAGCGCTCCGCCGCCGCTAATCCTGCCAGCGGTCGGAGATGGAGGCAGATGGCCACAAAGACGTCAATCCCTCATTCTTCCCAGACAGCACAGGGGCATTGTGGGTAAAAATGTGAGCCGCCGGGTGACCGCGGGTGGGCGGGGCTGTGGGAATTACTCATGCTTTGTTTTATTTTGTCTTGAAGGGATGGATGGAGGGATGGAGGGGGCGGGGCTTCACTGTCAACTCATCAGGCTGTAATCTGGCCCCGCCCCCCTCTCCCTCGTCACATGATCGCACACCATCCGACCAGGCAGTCGAAGTAGAATCTAATCAGCACAGCCGCAGTGTGTGTGTGTGTGTGTGTGTGTGGTGTGTGTGTGTGTGTGTGTGGTGTCAACACTCGGCTCTCTGATCCTACAGATCTGACACACATTATGTTTCATCTCCTGCTCCTCCTCCACGTCCTCGAGCTCATTACGTGTGGTTTTCTCTCTGCATTGAAGTGAAAAAACAAAAAGTTCCTTTGAAAAGTCCCTTCACTCATCTTCTTCTTCTTCTTCTTCTTCTTCTTCTTCTTCTTCTGATAAACTCCTCACTTTGACGCACGACTTCTGAGAAACGATTGAACAACGGAGGGGATTTTTCCAAAAGAAAAAAGGCCTGAAATAAACGTTAATTATAATGCTAATGACGATAACATTAATGATAATGCTAATGACGATAATTGCGCCTGCAGTTCCCTCTGTGGGACCTGCAGCTCCCGCCAGGCTGTGCAGGATCGGGCCGCTCTTGATAACGATGCCACGAGACGAGCGCAGCCACATTCCTGCAGGATGACTGCTGCTGCTGCTGCTGTGCGTTGGCAGCCTGGAATTCTGGGAGTCATTCCCAGAATTCCGTCCGTCAGTCCATCCGTCTCTGGACCGGAGGACGACGGCGGAGCTGGAACAGATAAATGTTGCACACACACACACACACACACACACACACACACACACTTACATACTGTACATAGTATCGACATACCAGTGACTCATGTCTAAAGACAGATGGAGCACAAGTCCCAAAAAGCTGCAGTCAATCGTTTGTCCAGCAGGAGGCGACAGACCTGGCTGCAAAAAGGGAGGAGCCTAAATTGTCTAAAAAAAATTAAAAAAAAGAAAACAGCCAATCAGCTGGAATGTAACATTTTTAGTGATTTGGAGTAAAAGATGGCGCTGAAGTTGTGGCCGTGGCTAAAGTTGAGTAGCCAACTGTAGTTGGCCGACTGGTGAGTGGGTGGAG
>NW_027466305.1:245000-247500 GCF_046127955.1 Nelusetta ayraudi | reverse complement strand
GGTCAAAAGATTGAAATGATAGTGGAAGCTCTATTACCTGGTCCCACCAGGCCTCACCTAGTCCCACCTGGTCCCACCGGGTCCCACCTGGCCTCACTGGGCCCACCGGGTCTCACCTGGTCCCATTGGGTCTCACCTGTATTCATCAGGTCTCACCTGGTCCCACTGGGTCTCACCTGGTCTCACCTGTATTCACCAGGTCTCACCAGGTCCATTGGGTCTCACCTGTATTCATCAGGTCCCACCGGGTCCCACCTGGCCTCACTGGGCCCACCGGGTCTCACCTGTTCCCACCTGGTCCCACCGTGTCCCACCTGGTCCCACCGTGTCCCACCTGGGCTCACTGGGCCCACCGGGTCTCACCTGGTCCCATTGGGTCTCACCTGTATTCATCAGGTCTCACCTGGTCCCACTGGGTCTCACCTGGTCTCACCTGTATTCACCAGGTTTCACCAGGTCTCACCAGGTCCCATTGGGTCTCACCTGTATTCACCAGGTCTCACCTGGTCCCATTGGGTCTCACCAGGTCTCATCAGGTCTTACCTGGTCCCACCTGGTCTCACCTGTATTCACCAGGTCTCACCAGGTCTCATCAGGTCTTAGCTGGTCCCACCTGGTCTCACCTGTATTCACCAGGTCCCACCAGGTCCCACCAGGTCTCACCTGGTCTCACCTGGTCTCTCCTCTGTCTTGCTCTGCTGTCCTGCAGCATTTCTCCAGGGAACGTGATGACGCCGCTGTGGAGGGAGTGCGCGGCGCAGAACCCCGACGCCGCCGCCGCCATCAGAGAGGGCGAGACCTGGCAGGTGGGTCCCGCCGGCCGCCCCGGGGCATGCTGGGTAGAATGTCCCAGGGCGTGTTTTCATTGCCTCGCCTCGCCACGGTCCGATTGTGTTTTCATTGGCTCTGTGACCACGAGACCGTGGGCGGAGTCGACGCGGTAAAGCGGGACAATGTTTTCGTCACGTACTTCAACAAATGTACACACATTTAAGTGTATTTGTACACTATCGATAGTCGCTACTTGTATTCACGGTAAAATGTACCTGACACGGAGCGCTGCGAAGGAGCAGTCGGGGGACATCGACGAGGACGCTGAGCCAATCAGTGCCTCGCTCGGACCCTCAACGACAGAGGTACCAAAGCAGCGCCCCCTACAGCCGTGCAGCGGCCAGTGCAAGTACCCTAACACCGAGACGAGGCGAGGCGAGGCAATGAAAACACGCCCTTAGCCGCTCTGTGACCCTGACCAACCCTGGAATTGCAGCCTTGCAGCTGTTTGTTGAACATGGTTCCAGGTTGAAGATGCGTTCACTGACCGTCAGGAGGCCGCAGCCTCCTCTTGATCAGCGGCTTCAAACCTTTTTGACGTTGAAACGTGGGCGGAGCCTGACGCGATGACCTTGATGACCTTGATGCATTTCAGATATTCATCTGAGCAAAACAACTTTGAAACAACTCATGACTTCAGTGGCTGCACGGTTGTGCCGTGCTGTGCGGGGCTGTGTCACAGTGTTGTATTGTGTCGCTGTGTTGTGTCGCTGTGTTGTGTTGCTGACGGTGCCCTCTGCTCCTCCTGCAGCTGCTGGGTCGGATGGGGACGGAGGAGGAGAGCGGGAAGGCTGCCGTCTTCCTGGCGGCCGACGCCACCTTCTGCACCGGCATCGACCTGCTGCTGAGCGGAGGAGCAGAACTCAACTACGGCGTCAAGACTCAGATCCCATGCTCAACCTGAACCACAACCGGGACCAGAACCTCAACTTCAACTTCAACCACAACCGGGACCGGGACCAGAATCTTCTCCTGTCTCCGCCGTGTGTGTGTCTGCTGGCCGCAGCATTCCGAGATGAAAGCGCGCGATGGGTCAGCTGATCACCAGGCCTGATGTCATTGGACGGTTGACTTCATTAGAATGCTTTCATTAATCACAGTTGCCTTCATCTCCATTTGCTGCGCAAGCCTCCACTTCCTTTGTGACTGTCACCAGGTCTTCTGATGACCTCATCCACTCCTCCCAAACAGCGACCAATCAGCACACAGCTACCAAAAAAAACAGTCTCTGACCTCGAATAACCTCCCCTCCTATGAAGCCCTCAGCCAATCAGAAGGCGTTGTTCGGTTCACGCCTCTGCTCACCTCCGCGTGTCCTAACCCTAACCCTAACCCTCCTTAAAGGAGGGTCAATAAAGGATCTGATTTCTTTTTGTTGTCCGACGCCTCAATTATTGCATCAGTTTCCCAGAAGACAAAAGAAGGAACGCTTCTCACCATTTAGCCTTTAAGAATTGATTAATGATAAAAACAAACTCACAAAGTAGCAAGAAATTCAAACAAAGCGACGTGTCAGACAGACGGTTTTTGTTTTCTGCGTGTTTTCCTGAGTTTTCTTGGTTCGTTCTGTGTGTTTGTTTGCGAGTGGCTCCGGGCGGAACGGAAGTTGAGCGCTTGTTGTTTCCACACGGACCCAGACAGCTTCACTAGTTGTCGTCAAGGCGGAGAT
>NW_027466305.1:210000-242500 GCF_046127955.1 Nelusetta ayraudi | reverse complement strand
GCTGCTGCTGCTGCTGCTGCTGGTTATTTTAATTCTGTGTAATTCAACTCCAGCCGGGTCCGATTAATCTCGGCGCCGGCGCCGGCCCGTTAATTCCTCAGCATGCTGTGTCAATAACGTGAACTGCCGTACAATCACTGCTCTCTGCGACCCCCCCGCCGCCCCTCCCCCCTCTGTCTCCCCCCTCTGTCTCCCCCCCCGGCCCCCCTCCCTCTCCACCCAGGCGGCCGACCTCATCGTCGAGCGCAGCTCGGCGTGCCGGCCCAAGCCGGACCCGTCCTCCCTGGTGTTTGGGAAGCAGTTCTCGGACCACATGTTGACCATCGAGTGGTCCGAGTCGGGCGGCTGGGAGGCGCCGCGCATCAAGCCCTTCCAGAACCTGTCGCTGCACCCGGCCAGCTCCGCCCTGCACTACTCCATCGAGGTGGGTGTGTGTGTGTGTGTGTGTGTGTGTGGGTAGGGGTGTGGCCGCTGACCTCTGACCTTGCCCTCCCCCCCCACACCTCCACAGCTGTTTGAGGGTATGAAGGCGTTCCGCGGCGTGGACAACCGGATCCGCCTCTTCAGGCCGATGCTCAACATGGAGCGGATGCACCGCAGCGCCGACAGGAGCTGCCTCCCGGTCAGTGCCCCCCCCTCCACACACACACACACGGAGAGAGTAGGGATTGGGCGAGATGGACTAGAAATCTTATCACCATCATTTCTGGCATTTATTGCCATAACAATAAAAGTGACGATAAACAATATAAAACAATTCAACTCCATCTTTTGGCTACGCTATCGAGCACGGTGGCTAAGCTATCGAGCACTGTGGCTACGCTATCGAGCACGGTGGCTAAGTTATCCAGCACGGTGGCTACGCTATCCAGCACTGTGGCTAAGCTATCCAGCACGGTGGCTACGCTATCCAGCACTATGGCTACACTATCCAGCACTGTGGCTAAGCTATCGAGCACGGTGGCTAAGCTATCGAGCACTGTGGCTACGCTATCCAGCACTGTGGCTACGCTATCCAGCACTGTGGCTAAGCTATCGAGCACTGTGGCTAAGCTATTGAGCACTGTGGCTACGCTATCCAGCACTATGGCTACGCTATCGAGCACTGTGGCTAAGCTATCGAGCACGGTGGCTAAGCTATCCAGCACGGTGGCTAAGCTATCCAGCACGGTGGCTACGCTATCAGCCCCGTGCTTGTTATTGTGTGACACATGACTCATTGAGCTGCCGCCGGCTGCCAGCAGCAAGTGCGTTGCGCACGTAGTTGCAACACGAGTTTATCGTTCTTACCGCGGTGAATTTGTTTCGACGGTACATCGCCCATCCCGAGTAGAGAGATTCCACCTGTGGCCAGCAGGGGTCCCACTTCCTGGTTGCTCGGCCCGTTAGAACAGCAACACCGCACGAGTCGCCCCGAACCGTGGCTGGGCAGCGGTGAAGCCCCGCCTCCCCTGCTCTCTGATTGGCCCTTGCTGTGCAGCTCTTTGACAAGGTGGAGCTGCTGGAGTGCATCAGGAAGCTGGTGGAGGTGGACCAGGAGTGGGTGCCCTACTCGCTGGACGCCAGCCTCTACATCAGACCCACCTTCATCGGGATCGAGGTAAGCCCCGCCCCCTGAGCCCGCCCTCCTGCCGCCTGATGTCCCGACCTCTGACCTCTGACCCCCCCCCCACACACACACACCAGCCGTCGCTGGGCGTGTCTCTGGCCAAACACGCCATGATCTTTGTCATCGTGGGCCCGGTGGGGCCGTACTTCGCCACCGGCTCCTTCAACCCCGTGTCGCTGCTCGCTGACCCCGCCTTCGTCAGGGCCTGGAAGGGCGGAGTCGGCGCCTACAAGATGGGCGGGTGAGTCCTCCCCCCAACCCTCCTCCACCTGCGCACCTCTAAACATCCCGACAGAAGACACACACACACACACACACACACACACACACACACACACACAGCAGAACATCCGTGAAGGCTCTGGACGTCTCCTCACTTCTTCATGGTTCTTCCAGTTCTCCTTAGTTCTTAATGGTTCCCCTCCCCACGGTTCTTCATGGTTCTCCATGGTTCTCCTTGGCGCCCCCTGCAGGAACTACGGGCCGACCATCGCGGTGCAGAACGAGGCGGTGAAGCGTGGCTGCCAGCAGGTGCTGTGGCTGTACGGCGAGCAGGAGGAGATCACTGAGGTGGGAACCATGAACCTCTTCATCTACTGGACCAACCAGGACGGAGGTAGGACACCACCTGGGCCAACACTGCCGGATTTAGTTCATTTTTTTTTTTTTTACCATTTTTACCTCTATAAAGTACTTTAACCTCGTAATGCACAATCTTTGAATCTCTTAATGACTGTGTGTGTGTGTGTGTGTGTGTGTGTGTGTGTGTGTGTGTGTGTGTGTGTGTGTGTGCAGACAAGGAGCTGATCACTCCGCCCCTGGAGGACGGCCTCATCCTCCCCGGCGTCACCAGACAGTCGCTGCTGGACCTGGCCAGAGGATGGGTGAGCAGGAAGCAGGCGGCGCCCCCTGCTGGCCGCCTGCAGCGGTGCTAACCGAGCCGTGTTTGTCCTGCAGGGGGAGTTCAAGGTGACGGAGCGGCCCCTGGTCATGCAGGAGCTGCTGGCGGCGCTGGAGGCGGGCCGTGTGCTGGAGGTGTTTGGTGCCGGGACGGCCTGCGTGGTTTGTCCCGTGGGCAGCCTGCTGTACCGAGGACAGGTGAGTCCGTCCTCGGCCAATCGCGTTCACGGCGGGGAGGGCCGGCCTTTAACGCGGTGATGTCACTTCCCGTCAGACCCTGAACATCCCCACCATGGAGAATGGGCCGGACTTGGCCAAGAGGTTCTTCCAGGAGCTGACTGACATTCAGGTGAGGCCTGCAGTGCCACCCGGTGGCAGGGAGAGGGAGCCGGCGCTGGTGGAATCTAAAAGGATTTTAGACCGGCGCTGGGCCAACTGTTTGACTGGTGGGGTCACACTGGGTTCTACGGTGGGCCAGAGGGGGGTAGCGGAGCAGCAGCAGGTGGATGCAGTGTTTGGGTGGAGGAAACATGTTGCTGTGATGTCAATGGAAGATGAAGCAAAGTTGCAACCAAATCAGAGTCTGTGAAGCCCTTAGAACCACCCAGAAGCACCCAGAACCACCAGGGTGTTTAGCTCTTAGAACCACCCAGAACCATCCAGAACCACCAGGGTTTTTAGCTTTTAGAACCACCCAGAAGCACCCAGAACCACCAGGGTATCGAGCTCTTTATTGAAATGCAAACACTGCAACCATGGAGGAGGTGCAGCAGTTTGATGACTGACTGTTTATCATTGCTTCAAGTTCTGAGGGCCGCATTATAAAGCTTAACAGGCCACATATGGCCCCCGGGCCATAGTTTGCCCATTCCTCTTTTGCATAGCAGGATGGATAGCTGAATAGATACTTTATTGATCTGTGGGAGAAGAAACCCAACAAAGAAACAAACTGAAGTGATGAATTTTGCTTTTCCTTCTTTCAGTACGGACGCATGGAGAGCGAGTGGGCGCCGCTGGTCGCCTGATCAGCAGCAGACACACACACACACACACACACACACACAGGAGCAGACGGACACCCCTCCCCCTCCTCCTCTCCTGCTCGTCGGAGCCTCACTCACCAGGAAAAGTTGTTTTCTGGTTGTCAAGGAAACTGTTACACCTCGAGGAAGAAACAAAAAACTGCTACAAAATGTTTTACATGTGCTGGCAATAAAACCCATGTAGCTGCGTGTAGAATCCAAGTGTATCCAGTGCTGGAGGAGCCGCCGCTAGCGGTGGCGACGCTTCCCATAACCACCACCAGGGGTCTCTGGGCCTCCACTTTTTTTTTTTTTTTTAAATTACCGGTCATAATAATATTAAAGTTTGTTTTTGATTGTAGAGAGAGAAAAAAGCGCGACTGCACAAAGACACTGCGGAGATTTGAATCCTCGGGACGCACAACGATGGACGACGCTGCACTAGCCGCTGTGTTAGCATCACCGCTACCATGTTTGTAGAGTTTTGTTGGGTTTTTTTGTGCTGTTTTTTTTAGACGTTTTGAAATATAATTACCTGGGGGTTGTTTTTTGTTGCCCTGTTTGGATGTGAGACGATGGCAACTTGTCTTCCACGTGTGTCCCGCTGCTGCTCCCACTGCTGCTGCTCTTCTTCATCTTCGTCCTCTTCTTCTTCTTCTGCTCCTGTAGTCCAAGTGCCTCGACCTGTCCTGCCCTCCTCCGTCTCCCCCTGCTGGAGCTTCTCAGTCTCTGATGATGTCTGTTTAGATGACACGTGTTGCTGGTTTTGATGTTTGTTTGTTTTTTTAAAAGAGCTGTTACGTGTTTGTTGTTTTTACAATAAACAACCTGAAACCAGTTGAATTCTGTGTCGATGACACCGTGGTGATTGGTCAAATGTTCTTGATTAGTCTTTATTTAATCTTTATTTAACCCCATTTCATCGACATCCACTCGAGACTTTCAGACCGGAAGACAGTGGAAACCAGTTTGAGGAGTTCAGCGTTGATGCAATGAGGCATCTTCATCACTGGTCAGATGTTCTTGGTTAATCTTTATTAATCCCAACCAGGGATGTTTGGATGGTCAGTATCAGCAATACAAACAACAGTTTCAGAGCTTTGGGGCAGAAAAGAAAGCAGAGTTTGACTGGAGGCCGGCAGAAGGTCTGGCTGCTCTTCAGATGGGTTCCTCTGCTCTGGCATGGAGAGGAGGTTCTTATGGCAGTGATTTTGCTCTTCATATCAAAACTAATCAAACAAAATCAAACGATTGAAAATCAAAACCAAACGTCCACTGAGGCACAGGGGGATTGAAGTTATGACAGAGTTACGACAGAGTTACGACAGAGTTATGACAGAGTTACAACAGAGTTATGACAGAGTTATGACAGCGTTACGACAGAGTTATGACAGAGTTACAACAGAGTTACGACAGAGTTACGACAGAGTTACGACAGAGTTATGACCGAGTCGGTCGTCCAGGAGAAGAACTGAGGTTTTTGTTGATTTATTCCTTCGCTGGCAAGCAAACCAACCAACAGTGGCTGCTGCTGCTGCTGCTGCCGCTGCCTCTCTTGCCCTGGTAAAAAACCATGACCCTTCTCGGTGCTGCCCCCTACACTTGGCTCATATATACTGTACATATTGACAGCCTGACACGTGTGCCAGAGCTATAAAATACCTTACAAATAAGAGAATGAAAAGTATTGTGATGAATCCAAATGATGGCAAATTCTTTGATCAAACTAAAGATATGAATCAAGCCAAACAAAACAAAATCAATGAATACTAGAAGAAGGAGAAGTAGCTCCAACAGGCAGGGTGGGTCTGGTCTCACTAGGACGACCCCTGGAAGAGGGCGTCCACCTCGCAGCCCAGCGGGTTGTAGAGCAGCGCCTCGATCTCGCCGCCACCGTTGTTCTCCTTCTGGAAGTGGATCTCCAACAGGTCCTGCAGGATCTCCTGGTCCATGATGTCCAGGATGCCTGTGAGGAGCACCGTCCGGGGACACTGCTGGTACTCTGTCTCCAGTGTGGCCAGCTCGCCGTTGACAAAGGGAGACACCTTGACGGTGTGCTTGGTCTTCCGGAGGACGACGTCGTGGTGCTCCGTCAGCGTCAAACCTTCAGCCACTGGTGGAGGGCAGGAGATCCGTCAGGGAAACCATCTGCTGAGCTGAGCTGAGCTGATGGGCTACAGACTCACCGTTCTTATCCACAAAGGTGATGACCACCGTCCAGATGTCCCTCCTCATGTTGCAGGCCTCCACCTCCCCGCCGCCGTTCTTCTTCTTGGAGAAGTGGATCTCCAGCTTACTGAGCAGCGTGTCCTCGTCCATCCTGGGCAGGTTGGAGACCTGGATGCGGCGAGGACACACCTCCGTGTCCACCTGGAGAAGGTGCGAGGAGGGACGGCGGTTCAGACACACCGCCAGCCTGGAACCAGCAGCAGCTCCTCCAGTCAGGGTCTTACCTCCACCCTCCTGGGGACCAGCAGGTGCACAGGCTCCGCCTCCACCATCATCCGGCAGTCGGCGGCCAACTCCACCTTGTGCTCCTTCAGCTCCAGGACCCTGTTGGCCACTGTGGATGGAGACAGTCAGCTGTCTGGTCTCCTCCTCCCCCCCCCACCCCCCCACCCCCCCTCACCCTCTTCACACTCACCCTTCTCCTCCTCAAAGGTGATGAGCGCCGTTCCTCCCACCATCGGCCAGACGATCCGCGACTCTACCCCAAAGCTGGGGGCATCGCTCGCCTCCACCGTCTGGCCGGCAAAGTAGACCTTCACCTCCGGCGCCGAACTGAATACCTGCAACCAGAAGGTGGCGCTGTCTTGAGTCCCACTGCGGGGGTCGGTGACGGGAGGAAGCCGCAGACCTTCAGCTAGAACGTACGTACATCAACCTTCTCTTTCAGGTGCTTGAGCCGAGACTCCTCCTCCCCCAGGGCGGCCTGCACCTCCTCCACCTGCTCCGCCAGCTGGACCTCCTCCTGCTGGAGGAGTTTCACCTTCTCCTGCAGGAGAACACAGCGGCGAGGCTCTCAGTGCTCTGCTGCTCAGGCGGAACAGGGACACGGTGATGTTTGATCTAATGAGGTGCTGAAGCGGTGGTGCTGAAGCGGTGGTGGTGGGAGGTCCAAACCTTCTCAGCCTCCAGCTTCTGCCGGAAGTGCTCCCGGTCGTCCTGCAGGTCCTGCTGCAGCTTCTCACTGCGCTGCAGGAACTGGTAGGTCAGGTCCTGGCGCTCCTTGATGGAGGTCTTCAGAGTCTCCTGCTCCGCCACCAGCTGGTCGTGCCTCTTCTGCAGACACAGAAGCAGGTGGGAGCTCAGTGACCCCACCCCCATCTCCACCCCACCTCCACCCCACCACCTGAGACCAGCTTGAAGATTTATTCTACACAAATCTGATTTATTTAGCCGTGAAATGTTGTGTTAAATATTTTGAATTCTAACACCAATTGTGTTTTCTGAAAGTTTCAGGTGTTGATCTGTGACACACACACACACACACACACACACACACACACACACACTCTCTTATCCAGCTCTGCAGTGACCTTTGCCCTGCCACCAGCGGACACCCATTCAGGGTCACACAGCTCAAGCAGCGGCGGTGTCACCTGGTATTTGATGATTTCGGCCTGCACTCCCTCCAGAGAGAGTCCAGCTGCTGGTCCTGCTGGTCCCCCATTCTGGTCCAGCTCTACCCAGTCCTCCTGACCAGACACACGGGACACACAGCAGCATTGTGGCCTCAGGTCACTGCTGGTTGAGTGCTTTCACATAAAAAAAAAAAAAAAGTCTCTGGAGTGACGTCACTCACCCTTGGTGACGACATTCTGGGCGATTCAACTGAAGTCGACAGCAGCGGCACGTCGCGGCTCTCTGGCGTCGTTCTGAGGCGGAAAACACAGACAGGCCGGTAGAGGAGAGTCGACGGCAGCGTGTTTCACACGGTGACACTCTTCAGGTGTACACACGGTCACACTCTCCACCGCTGCACAAGCTTTCAAACACTCCCACCACACCTGCGGAAAGACACCACGCGGCCACTTTTCACGATAATTTCAGTAAAAACTGCGGAGAAACACACTCACCTCCTGCCGACCGACTCCTCCGGACTTTCACTTTCTTTTCAGCCTCAACTCAACTCGGCAGGTTTCGCCAGCAGATGGCGCAGCAGCTAGACATTCCTGCGGAGACTCCTTTTTTCTACTTTTCTTTTAAAACATCCATGTTTGAGATATATGTATATATATTTACTAGCCGAAAAATTAGAATATCAAGTAAAAGTTGTTTTATTGTGGCAATTTAACATAAAAAATGAAAGCAACACATTTTATTGAGCCATTCCACGCAAATTGACATCTCAATCAGTTCCTTGTTGTAACTTTGCTGATTAAGATTTTCAGCTGATTAAAACCACAAAGCCACAAACTCAGAAAATTATTATAACATTTGAGTTGTTTTTTTTAAGCTGCAAGACCTGATCAGCAAAATGCAAAGAAATAAAAAACTTGAAATATATTGATTTGCATATTATTCCTTGATATAATATGTCAAATTCACCTTTTAAAGTTGAATTGCAGAACTACTACAACATTTTCCGTTCCGTCTAATTTTTCAGAATCTTCACTTTGAGCGACGTGCGTTCAACCGACCCGGATGTCACAAGGCGGCATACCGGAAGTGTAATGCCCAAACATCCGGTAGTTAGCCGAGCGGAAGCTAACGCAGCTCGCTGGCGGCCAGAGTGTGGGAATGAGACAGTGATGGCCCACGAAAGCAGCGTCCGCCTCCGGGTGAGTTTCTCTCCTCACCCCCGGTACTCCTCTAGAACCTCCTCCGCTCACCGGTTCCGAACCTGCTGCTGCTCCAACTTGGCGCCATACCCCCCCCCCCCCCCCAAAAAAAAAAAAAAAAAAAAAAACACAGCGCGCCATTGCGCCTGCTCAGTAGGAGCGGTGTGTATTGTAAGTTGTGTTAGCCACTTAGTTATTTAGTGCGACGTTCACACAATCAAAGTTGACTTTGTATGTCGGGGAGGATATGGAGTTGATGTGAAGAAGTAGCGCGAGGTTCCCCCACCCCGAACCGAACTGATGTTAGCTCAGAGGTTTAGCCACAATGCTAGTGAGACTCAGCGGAGTGGTTAGAGAGGAAACCGCATGTTTGTATTAATTACAATATATTATAATTACAAATACGCTACCGTTCAAAAGTGTTCAGTTCACCGACTTATTCCTGCATTGAACTCCATCATAAGCAGCTACACGAAACAATACTGCAATGCTCCGAGAACATCACTGGTGCACGAAAACCAGTCAGGATGTGCTGAACACATTATGGGATGGCTTTTAACAGCTGGTGCCGCGAATGTCTAATTCGTGTGTTCACACAGAAATGTGCACACTTGGAATTCTTTCAATCACTTTTAAATCAGACGCTGAAAATGGGTTTTCATAAAACACTCAAATGTTCCCATGCTAGTGACTGGTTTCCGTGCAGCCGCAATGATCGCAGGGCATTAAAGATCATTGGTTCATTAAAAAAACAACAACAACAAACGGGTTAGAACTGAGTTCAATGCAGAAATGAACAAGTGAGCCAGAACTTTTGTATACAGTATACCTGAAGCACCGCAGCCATACGCGTCTGACCAGTTTGCCATTGTTTCCCCACTTGCAACTCTCCCAGTCTGCTGGATGAAATTATTATTATTATTATTATTATTATTATTATTATTACTATACATGTATATGTATGTATTGAGACCTTCTAGAGTTGTTCTCTGTTGTTTTCTGTTCTATAAACTTAATTTAGTTCATACGTTTGTATCTTTATTTGAGTCTAGGGGTAGGAATATATAACTTCCTCCCACCCCTTTTCCAACATGAACAATATTATTCTCTTGTATTTTTCACTGGTGCTTATTTTTTATATTTTTTTTTAATTTTGTGCGTCTTGGTTTTGTATCCTTTTTATTTCTCTTTCCTTTCTTACATGTTTGAAATAAATCAAATCCAATGCTGTGTGTTCCAGCAGGCGGAGAAGCGACAGCCGGCCGACGAGGACGCCTGTCCTCTGGTCTCCAAGTCACTGAGGACAGATGGACAGACGGGCGTCAGCCGACCCGACAGGAAGTTGTGGACAGGAAGTTCCGGTGCGGACAGACAGACGGACGACACTGGTGAGCATACAGCGTTACACAACACTCCTGTGGTGGCGGAGGAGGAGGAGGAGGAGGAGGAGGAGGAGGAGGAGGAGGAGGAGGAGGAGGAGACCCCCAGGTGTGTCTCACCTCCTCCTCCACCTCGGCCTGCACAGGTGGAGCGACAGCGGGTGAGTCCAGCGAGGACGAGCTGGGCCGACTGGACCTGGACCTCAGCAGGAAGTCCAAGCAGCTCAACCTGACGTCACGCAACGTGCGCGCCATCCTGCACGTGAGCACCTCACTCTCTCAGACACACACACACACACACACACAGACACAGCGCCACCTGTTGGCGGGTCACCTCCACCTGTCTGAACTCTTGTGTGCACCTGTGTTGCTGGCCAGGAGGTGATCACCCATCAGCACGTGGTGGAGATGATGAAGGCCGCCATCAGAGCCACGCAGGACCTGCCCATGTTTGTGAGTCTGTGTGTGTGTGTGTGTGTGTGTGTGTGTGTGTGTGTGTGTGTGTGTGTGTGTGTGAGAAAGGCCTCCAGCCATTCGGACTCAGCAGCTCTGCTTCCAATACGACCTGTCTGTCCGTCTGTCCGTCTGTCCGTCCTTCTCCAGGAGCCCAAGATGACCCGGTCCAGACTGAGGCAGGCCGTGCAGCACGCACAGGTGAGAAGCCAACACCCCCGCCCCCCCGGTCATGTGACCTCTGTTCTTCCCGGGGGTCTGGTCTCACCCTGACCCTGTGTTTGCTGCCTGCAGACGGCCAGCTGGAGTGCGTCGGCGGCCAGCGCTCCCAAGGTGAAGCCTCTGCACCTGCCTGCAGCGTCACTCCTGCGCCAGTGTGTGTCTGACTGACTGACTGACTGTCTGTCTGTCTGTCTGTCTGTCTGTCTGTCCACCAGACGCCCCAGTTTGTGGACATCGACCTGGAGGAGGAGGAGGACTCTTCAGACGAGGAGTACTGTCCTGAGGAGCAGGAGGAGGACGACACAGCGGAGGAGGTGAGCCTCCTGGTGTGGTGTGGTGTTGCCTCTTCAGAGATGATGCACTGATGGTGTCAGGGCTGTGGCTGCTGTGGCGCCGCACAGAGGAACAAAAGACTCCAGGTGGTGTTTAATGATGCGTTCAGGGTCCTGCTGAGGAATCAGTCCGAGGGGAGTCATGATGGCCCTGACCGTGCCTGCCTGCCTGCCACACAAAGCATTTGTCACACCTCTGGCGTAGACGTCTGCATGTCTTCAACCCGTTGTGTTGTTCTGTGTGTCTGTGTTCTTTGTACTGATTTTGTTGTTGTTCTTTATGTGACCTGAAATAAAGTTCATCACTCGTCACCTCTGGTGAAAGGGTGAATTGACGCGTGTGTGTGTGTGTGTGTGTGTGTGTGTGTGTGTGTGTGTGTGTGTGTGTGTGTGTGCGCAGACTTTGCCCAGCGATGGCGACAGCTTGTCCTCACCTCCCAGAATGCACCAGGGCTCAGTTGCTCAGTATCTGGAGGGCCAGGAGGAGGAAGCGCTGCAGGTACTGTGACCTCTGCTGCTGCTGCTGCTGCTGCTGCTGCTGCTGCTCCTGCAGCCGCAGGCCGTTTTTCATTTGAGGATTTAAACTAAAAGCGTCACACACATTTAGGAGCCCAGAAGTGTCGGACAGCCCAGTGACGGCCAAGATTAAAGTTCTATGCAAACATAATGAAATTACAATACGTCTCCTTCTGGCCCCGCCCATTCCCTGCCCCCCATCACTGATTGGACGATGCCCGGCCACGACTGTGCCGTCACCAGGGGGCGCTGTTGTCGTTGACGTGTGCTGACCTCTGACCTCTGTGTGTAGAAACCTGTGGGCCGTGCGAGGCACCAGGCGGAGAGCTCCTCCTCCTCCTCCACCCACCACCTCCTGCCACCTCCCGACACCTCCTCCTTCCTGGAGCGGCTCAATGCCGTGGAGGAGGAGCTAAACTGCGGCCTCGCCTACCACTATGAGCAGGTAGGTGTGTCTGTTTCCTTCTCTGTCTGTCTGTCTGTCTGTCTGTCTCTGACTGTCTGTCTGTCTGTCTGCCGGCTCAGTGTCTGGACAGGAAGTCGGACGACAGCGGTGGCCCCAGCGGCCTGGCGTCCCGCACGCGCTCCAAACGCCCCCTGGTGGACGTCCCGCTGGTGCAGCTGGAGGCGGAGCTCCTGCCCCCGGACACCACGGCCGACATGTACGAGCAGAGCGCCGCCCTGGAGGAGGACCGCCACTGGACCGCGTGGCTGCAGGGCCTGGTGGCGCGCGACACCGAGGGTGCGCGTGGCGTCGGTCAAAGCTCACCACCCACCAGCAGGGGGCAGCGTTCTCAGGTTTCTCTGTGTTTCGCTGTGCAGAGGAGGCCGAAGACGAGGACGACCCAGAGTACAACGTCCTGGACGACCTGGACGAGCCGGACCTGGAGGACTACCGCACGGACCGGGCCGTCCAGATCACCAGTAGGTCCCAGGACCCGGTGTTGGTCCAGCTCTGAGGGGGAGGGGCCTCAGCGCTGACTTGTGTCTCTCTCTGTTTTCCAGAGAAGGAGGTGAATGAGCTGCTGGACGAGCTGTTTGACACGGTGAGAGGCCTCCTGAAGACCTTCAGTTGGTCACCATCTCCATGATGGTGGTGGTGGTGGTGGTGGTGGTGGTGCTGCTGCAAAGCATCCTGGGATCCTGGGAAGTCAGCCGAATATTAGCGCCATCTACTGGCAAAGACACCACGTATAAAATTCACATCAAATCTTCAGTTTTTACCGCAGGTTTTTATTTAAACCAACCAATGGTTAGCTTGATGCTATGAAAACGTCACTTCTGGGGGGGGGGGGCAGCAGGAGGGAACGGCGGTGAAGGCTGGAGGCGGGTTTGGGTTGGTCCTTCTGGGCCGGGTCCTGGGAGGAGGCTTCCTTCCAAGGATGCAGACCCTGAATTCAGACCCAGCCAGGTTCTGGAGCACCGCTGCTTCTGGACGGGTTTGAGGAGGTTTATGGGAGGTGCTGGAGACTTTGGCTCCTCCTCCAGTCAGTAGTGTCGTAGTACTGGAGGTTTGTCCTGGTCTCCAGACCATCGCAGGCGTTTTTACTGGGTCTGGGTCTGGGTCTGGGCGGACCGGGGGTTTGGATCCAGACCAGTGGAGACTCGGCCAACACTGTGATGTAACGGATCAGTGTGTCACATGACCCTCTGCTCCCCGCGCAGCTCCAGGAGGAGGAGACGGAGGCGCTGTCGCCGGCTGGAGCCCAATTCAACGTCCCCAAGACCTTGCGGTACTCACACACACACACACACACACACACACACACACACACACGCACACACGCACACACACACACACACCCTCTCGTTGGGACGGTGCAGCAGAGAAGTGTTGTCACTGTTTGGGTCGGGAGGAAGAGAAACGGCCGCCGCTGCTCCTCCGTCCTCCTGGTGGAGAGCCTCGCCGTGAGGAGAGCAGCGGGTGGCCCACACGCTCAGGCTCCGCCTCCTTGTTTTGCACAGACAGTCTGAGTGGGTGGGTGGGCGGGTGTGTGGGGGAGGGGCTCGCGCATAACGTCTCACGCCCGTCTTGCCCTGTGCCTCGCCGCCGGCAGCTTCGAGGCGCCGCTGGCCAGCGTGCTGACGGAGCGGCGGCGGGCGGTGAGGAAGCGGTACGAGGCGCAGCAGCAGCGGCGCGCCCTGCTGGACACCACCAATCAGCACAGAGGCGGCGGCGGCGGCGCAGCGCCCGCCCCACATCCCGCCCCGCATCCCGCCAGCGGCTACACCCTGCTGGTGCTGCCAGGCCCCTCCCCCCTCCACCTGGACCACAGCCAGCGGCTGCAGCTGCAGCAGCAGGTCCAGCAGGTAGGCTGTGTGTGTGTGTGTGTGTGTGTGTGTGTGTGTGTGTGTGTGTGTGTGTGTGTGTGTGTGTGTTGGGTTCGATGCACGACGGCAGACGACGATGACGTTTCGCTACGTTTCAGCCAATCACAGAACTTCATTTCAAACTGTTGGTGCTGCTGGTCCTGTTGTGCCAGTAGATCCACTCTGCAGCGCAGACTAGTGGTGCAGTTCATCCAGCAGCTCAGATGATAACGACACTCCAACTACTCACTCCTCTTTCTAACTCCCCGTTTGTTGTTGTTGTTGTTGTTGTTGTTGTGGCGCCGCCCTGGTGGCGCCTGCGTGCGTGGTATGTACACTGACCTGTGTGTGTGTGTGTGTGTGTGTGTGTGTGTGTGTGTGTGTGTGTGTGTGCAGCACGTCCAGCTGCTCACTCAGCTCCACCTGCTGTGTCGCCGCGTGGAGGCGCTGAACCACGAGGCCTGCATGACGGAGCACTACCTGGTCAGAGCTCCGCCCCCCTCCGTCCCCTCACAATGAACACCTGGCGCCCTCTACCTGACACACCTGTCCCGTCCTCCTCCTCCTCCTCTGTGCAGGAGGAGCTGCAGCAGTTTGCCCAGCGCCAGCAGCAGCAGCAGCAGCTCTTCCCCAGCAGCAGCAGCAGCAGCAGCAGCTTCCAGGCGTGCAACCTGCGTCCCGCCCTGGACCTCCTGCGGGAGGCGCCACCGAGCGCCCGGCCTCACGTCTCGCCCCGCGCCGCCGCCGCCGCCGCCAAGCGCTGGCTGCCCACCATGGCTCAGACCACCAGCAGTGAGTGACAGGCGCTTCTGCACCGGCTCGGCTCGCCCGGAGTCGGGAAGCACTGCTCTGACTCCGCCCCTCCCCTCCCTCTAGGCCACGCCTTCCCGCTGCTGCCCGCCGAGGCGGCCTGGCTGTTCGCCACGCGGCCCGTCTTCCTGTACCCGGAGCTGCTTCCTGTCTGCAGCCTGGAGCGGAGGCGGGACCAGCGTAGCATCTACACAGCAGGAGAGAACGGGTCTGCACTCACACACTCACACACACACACACTCACACACACACACACACGCACACACGCACACACACACACTCACACTCACACACACACATACTGCGTGGCTGAACTGCGTCTCCCATGATGCTTTGCGCAGGCTGCTGCTGCTGGCGCTGAGGCACTTCGAGGGCACCGCCCAGCGGGAGGAGCTCATCAGCTCCTACCTGCTGTGCAAGACGCGCTGGAGCGTCAAGAAGCACCTGAGGGAGCTGAGCTCCTCCTCCAGGGCTCCAGCCAGCAACATCATCAAGGTGGGCGTGGCCACCGGGACATCACACGCTCACCTGGGCTCCACCTGACCCTTCTCGTGTGTGTGTGTGTGTGTGTGTGTGTGTGTGTGTGTGTGTGTGTGTGTGTGTGTGTGTGTGTGTGTGTGTGTGTGTGTGTGTGTGTGTGTGTGTGTGTGTGTGTGTGGTCCTCTCAGACGTACCTGAAACACAAGATCATGCCCACTCTTCCCCTCGCCTGTGGTCGAGTTCAGCCTGAAGACCAGTGCCCCCCAGTGGACAGAACCTGCCCCAACATGCCAAACTGGCTAAAGGTCTCACACACACACACACACACACACAGAGGCTGACCTGTTAGCTGGTCTCCTTCTGCTTATATGTTTTTAAACCACGGACCTTTAATGACGTACAGCTGTCACGGTCGGCAGCGTCACGTGATCTGCCGACCGTGACGTCTGATTGGCCGATGCCGCCACAACGGCTCGAAGCCAATTTAAAAAGAAGGCTCAGTGCGGTTCTAGCAGTGCTGACATTGTGTTGTTGTTGTGTTGTGTTGTTGTGTTGCCGGCTGCTGTGGCCTGCAGAACAGTCAGCTGATCATCCAGAAGACGCGATTGGGCGGCGGCGGCTACCCCCCCTCGCTGCCGCCGGGCTGCAGCCTGCGCCTCCACCCGCACTTCCTGCACAAGTGCCGCCCCCCCTCGGCCCCCCGCCCCCCCCACCGCCGCTTCTTCACGCTGGCCCACAATGCCTCACTGCTGCCGCTCGCCAAGCCCCCCGCCCACCACGGGGGGCGGAACGCACGGCCGATCGGCGTCCGGCCCCTCCCCCTGCCCCCTCCTCCTCCTCCCGCGGACACCGGCACCGCCCACCCTGCCTCCCCTGGCCCCACCCCTCCACCTGAGACCCCAGGTCCTCCCGGGGTGCCCTGCACGACCCCGGCCGTGACCCCGGCCTACGTCCTCCTGCAGATGGCGTGGACGCCTCAGGCTCCGCCCACTGACAGCAGCTCCCAGCAGGCATTGGGGAAACACGTCCAGGTGTTGGAGCCGCAGCTCCACGGCGAGGAGGCGGAGTCTACAGCTTCACCTTCAACCCTCAGCCCGCTGTCATCCTGCATGGAGGAGGAGGAGCAGGACGAGGAGGGGGAGGAGCAGGAGGAGGAGGAGGAGGAGGTGGAAGTCTCAGGCGTCCTCACCATGAACGGAGGTGAGAATGGCGGCGGAGGGGAGGAGCAGAAGACGGTGGGAGAAGGAGGTGATACAGGTGGAGGAGGAGGAGGGGAGGAGTCCGGGGGTGGAGAGGATGGGGAGCAGCAGCAGCAGGAGGAGGGGGAAGAGGAGGAGGAGGAGGAGGAGGGTGGCCAGAGAGAGGATGAGCCGGGAGAAGACGATGGCGGTGCCGGTGGGGAGGAGGATCAAGAGGAGGAGGAGAAGGACAAGGACGAGGAGCAGGAGCGACAGGGCGAGGAGGAGGAGGAGGAAGAGGAGGAGGAGGACTTTGACGAGCTGACGCAGGACGAGGACGAGGAGGAAGTGATGTCGTCGGCGTCGGAGGAGTCGGTGCTGTCGGTGCCGGAGCTGCAGGTGATTCACACTGTCAGTCAACTACCAATCAACTACCAGTCAACTAGCAGTCAACTAGCAGTCAACTAGCAGTCAACTAGCAGTCAGTCACCAGGGTTCATCACTGCAGTGGTGTTGCACGCTAGCTCGCCATGCTAGTCAGCTAGCCAGCTAGCAGTCAGCTACCAGTCAACTACCAGTCAACTACCAGTCAACTACCAGTGAACTAGCAGTCAGCTCCTGCCCAGGTTGACTGGTGATCTGCTGCGTTCTCTCTCAGGAGACCATGAAGCAGCTGACGTGGTTGGCCGCTGAGCGCCGCCTCTGCACGGACGGAGAGTCGGAGGAGGAGCACTCGGCCGGCTCCCAGGAGGAAGAGGAGGAGGAGGAGGAGGAAGAGGGGCCTAAAGGGGAGGAGTCCGGCGAGGGGAGGAGCGGCAAGGAGAGCCGGGACGAGGAGGCGGCGCCGGGCGAGCGGACGGCCCGCGGGGGCGGAGGGAGGTGTCCGGGTCGAGGACGAGGTCAGGCCCTCCGGCTCCGCTCGCTCCATCGCAGCGCCCTCCGGTGGCCGCTCCTAACGCATCTTGTCCCGGCAGGGCGGAGCCGACCTCTGCGGGGCCTGGGGAGGAGCCGCCAGGAGCGCCACAGCAAGGACGGCGCCAAGCTGCTGCTGCTGTACGACGACAACATCCTGGACAACGACCCGCAGCGCGAGAGCAAGGACTCGGCCTTCGCCCAGAACTACCTGAGCAGGGTGAGGAGCAGGAGGAGGTGGTGGAGGAGCAGGAGGAGGAGGAGGAGGAGCAGGAGGTGGAGGAGCAGGAGGAGCAGGAGGAGGTGGTGGAGGAGCAGGAGGAGGAGGAGCAGGAGGAGGTAGTGGAGGTGGTGGAGGAGCAGGAGGAGGTGGTGGAGGAGCAGGAGGAGGTAGTGGAGGTGGTGGAGGAGCAGGAGGAGGTAGTGGAGGAGCAGGAGGAGGTAGTGGAGGTGATGGAGGAGCAGGAGGAAGTGGTGGAGGAGCAGGAGGAGGTGGTGGAGGAGCTGGAGGAGCAAGAGGAGGTAGTGGAGGTGGTAGAGGAGCAGGAGGAGGTAGTGGAGGAGCAGGAGGAGGTAGTGGAGGAGCAGGAGGAGGTAGTGGAGGTGATGGAGGAGCAGGAGGAAGTGGTGGAGGAGCAGGAGGAGGTGGTGGAGGAGCTGGAGGAGCAAGAGGAGGTAGTGGAGGTGGTAGAGGAGCAGGAGGAGGTAGTGGAGGAGCAGGAGGTGGTAGTGGAGGAGGTGGTGGAGGTAGTGGAGGAGCAGGAGGAGGTAGTGGAGGTGGTGGTGGAGGTGGTGGAGGAGCAGGAGGAGGTAGTGGAGGTAGTGGAGGAGGTGGTGGAGGAGCAGGAGTTGGTGGAGGAGCAGGAGGAGGTGGTAGAGGAGCTGGAGGAGCAAGAGGAGGTAGTGGAGGTGGTGGAGGAGCAGGAGGAGGTAGTGGAGGAGCAGGAGGTGGTAGTGGAGGAGGTGGTGGAGGTAGTGGAGGAGCAGGAGGAGGTAGTGGAGGAGGTGGTGGAGGTAGTGTAGGAGCAGGAGGTGGTAGTGGAGGAGGTGGTGGAGGTAGTGGAGGAGCAGGAGGTGGTAGTGGAGGAGGTGGAGGAGCAGGAGGAGGTAGTGGAGGAGGTGTTGGAGGTAGTGGAGGAGCAGGAGGAGGTAGTGGAGGAGGTGGTGGAGGTAGTGGAGGAGCAGGAGGAGGTAGTGGAGGTGGTGGTGGAGCAGGAAGAGGTAGTGGAGGTAGTGGAGGAGCAGGAGGAGGTAGTGGAGGAGGTAGTGGAGGAGGGGGTGGAGATAGTGGAGGAGCAGGAGGTGGTAGTGGAGGTGGTGGAGGAGCAGGAGGAGGTAGTGGAGGAGCAGGAGGAGGTAGTGGAGGAGGTGGTGGAGGTGGTGGAGGAGCAGGAGGAGGTAGTGGAGGTAGTGGAGGAGGTAGTGGAGGAGCAGGAGTTGGTGGAGGAGCAGGAGGAGGTGGTGGAGGAGCAGGAGGAGGTAGTGGAGGTAGTGGAGGAGGTGGAGGAGCAGGAGGAGGTAGTGGAGGTAGTGGAGGTGGTGGAGGTAGTGGAGGAGCAGGAGGAGGTAGTGGAGGAGGTGGAGGAGGTAGTGGAGGAGGTGGAGGAGGTAGTGGAGGAGCAGGAGCTGCCCGAGCTGCACCGAGCCCCTGCTGATGTCACTGTCTGCCCCCTGCAGGTGCGCGAGGTCCTGCAGGACACGCCGGAGCGCGTCCAGGACTTTGTGTCCTTGCTGCAGGAGTTCAAGCAGGTGGGGGAGGGGCCGGAAGTGACATCACTGTTCCGGAAGCTGCGCGGCGTCCTGGGGGAGCAGACGGAGCTGCTGAAGGACTTTGCTGCCTTCCTGCACCCTGAGCAGGCGCTGCAGTGCGGACTGGTGAGCTGTGTGTGTGTGTGTGTGTGTGTGTGTGTGTGTGTGTGTGTGTGTGTGTGTGTGTGTGTGTGTGTGTGTGTGCTCCGGTCCTGCTGCTGAAGCCACTGTCTCCTCTCTGGCAGCTGCAGGAGCAGCAGGCCTTCGAGCGCAGCCGCCGCTTCCTGCGGCAGCTGGAGATCACCTTCGGAGAAAACCCCTCCCACTACCAGAAGATCATCAAGGCCCTGCAGATCGGACCGGAACTCAGCCCCGCTGGCATCCAGGAGGTTGGGCCACACACACACACACACACACACACACACACACACACACACACACACACACACACACACCGGTGGCCTCCAGCTGATCCGGTGTCTCTCGTCGTTCTCTCAGCTGAAGGCTCAGATGGAAACGCTGCTGAGAGGCCACACCCACCTCCAGAGTGAATTCTGGGTGTTTTTCGAAGAGCTCCGCCCACCTCCGGCCCGCCCGGGCCAGTTTGAGGAGGCCCACTGGCCCGAGGAGGCGGGGGGCGGGTCCGACGGCGGCGATGGTGTCGGCCTCTTGCCCCTAGGTGGCGCCGGCGCCGGCGGCTTCGAGGAAGTGACGCTGCCCGAGCTGGAGGAGGAGGAGGAGGGGCATAAGATCCTACCAATGAGCAGCCGGCGCCAGAGGAGGAAGCTGGCCGCCCACAGGAGCTACAAGGTGACCGACACTGCCCCCCGCTGGTTGGTCTGGGCTGGGCGGGCAGCCTGCAGCAAAGCTCAACACGGCCGTGATGCAGCCAGCCAGTGGAACGTGACGAAGACGATGATGACGAGTCGACGGTCAGCAGCCCTGCTTTGCTTGTGTGTGTTTCCAGGACTGTGATTGGTCGGACAAGGACTGGCCCTGCCCCTGCGGCGACGCCAAGAGTCGGCGGCTGCGGAGGAAAGGACGCTGCCACTGCCACGGCAGCAAGCTGCAGACGCCAGGGGGCGTGTCCAGGGCCATCAAGAGTCTGCACCCGGCGTACTCCCAGCTAGGCTCCGCCCACGACGAGGCCTGCGTCCCCAAGAGGGAGAGCCCACCGCCAGGCGGGCGGCGGGGGTCCCCAGGTGCTCGGCCAGGTCTGCTGCTCCTCCTCCTCCTCCTCCTACTCCTCCCTCCTCCTCCTTCCCCCCCTCTGAATTCCCTGCTCTCTCCTGGCAGATCAGAGCAGTGCACTGTGGGAGGCCGATGAGAAGGAGGAGCAGGAGGAGCAGGAGGAGGACGACGACGACGACAATGATGAAGAGGAGAAGAAGAAGAAGAGCAGGATAGAGGAGGCGCTGCCCAGCTCCTCCAACCTCTGCACCTCCTCCACGTTTCCACCCAGCTGCTCCTCCTCCTCCAGTGCTCCTCCTCCTCCTCCTCCTCCACCTCCTCGTCCCAGCCCTCCTCCTGACGTCCCCGTCTGTGCCAAGAACATCTCGCTGACCGCCAGCGGGGAGAAGGTCATCCTGTGGACCAGGTAGGCCTCCCCTCTGCTCCTCCTCCTCCTCCTCCTCCTCCTCCTCCAGCAGGAGTGACTCCTGCGGCTGTGTTTCAGGGAGGCTGACCGGGTCATCCTGACCACGTGTCAGCAGGAGGGAGCCAATCAGAGCACCTTCCAGGCCATCTCCACTCTCCTCGGCAACAAGACGTCCAATGAGGTGATTGGTCGGCTCTCCCGGCTGCCGAGCCGCCATTGGCTCATTTTTATTTCCTGTCCGTGTCGACCCCAGATGGCTCCCTAACTCCTCCTCCTCCTCCTCCTCCTCCTCCTCCTCCTGCTCCTCCTCCTCCCTCCAGGTGTCGCGCCGGTTTCGGGATTTGATGCGTTTGTTCCGGACGGCGGCTCGCCAGACGGGCTCCGAGGACGACGCTCCGCCCACCGAGCCCTCGGTGGCCAATGAGGAAGCGGCTGAAGGGCACTAGGAGGGACAGCAGACGCCGAGGCTGTCGCTCACCGTGTGGAAGCAGATTGTCACTGCGAGGCGGCGGCGGGGAAATATTTATATTTTTAAATAAATGCACTTTGTTTTATATTGATGTTGTGTTGTGAGTCTGTGACTTGACTTGGGGGGGGGGGGGGGGGGGGTTTATGACGGCAAGCTGGTGTACAGCACCCAGCCACCAGGGGGCCATCAAGATGGAGTTTGGCCTCATGCAAGCAGGAACAAAAAAGTGTTTTCAAGTTATTTGAATGTGCCTGCAGGGGGCAGCAGAGTAGCAGTGTGTCCCACATAGGCTGCCTGATGCTGTCTAGTGTGTGCTGACCTCCAGGTGCAGTTGGAGGCCGCTGAGGTGAGGCAGTGAGTGAGTGAGTAGAGGATGTTATGCTCAAAGTTCCAGGTGATTCTACCTGCCAGAACCTCATCCAGCAGGAGCACCGAGGAGCAGGTGAGGAGCACTGAGGAGCACTGAGGAGCACCGAGGAGCACTGAGGAGCTCCGAGGAGCAGGTGAGGAGCACTGAGGAGCACCGAGGAGCACCGAGGAGCACTGAGGAGCAGGTGAGGAGCACTGAGGAGCACCGAGGAGCACTGAGGAGCCGGTGAGGAGCAGGTGAGGAGCACTGAGGAGCTCCGAGGAGCAGGTGAGGAGCACCGAGGAGCACTGAGGAGCTCCGAGGAGCACTGAGGAGCAGGTGAGGAGCACTGAGGAGCTCCGAGGAGCACTGAGGAGCACTGAGGAGCACCGGGGAGCACCGAGGAGCACTGAGGAGCAGGTGAGGAGCACCGGGGAGCACTGAGGAGCAGGTGAGAACCTAGCTGTACACTGTAGCACACTGAGCTGGAGTTCACGCCTTTGGTGATGTCACAAAGGTAGATTTTATTTTTTTGTGGCTATGTGAAGAGGTGAGGCAGGAGTTGTGGATGAGGTGATGGTGATGGTGATGGACGGATGAGCAGCAGCGCCACCACCAGGTGACCTTTGAGCAGCACTCCATCATGTTTCACATTCACATCAGGTTATTCTCCTGATGGAACAACACAGTTTTTTTTTCTTCGTTTTCTCTTTTTAATTTTTTTTGTTGTTGTTGTTGTTGTCGTCTCCGCCTCCTCCCCAGGTTCTCCTGCTGTGGAGGTGGTTCTGGTGAAAGTGGCAGTCTGACTGGTTCCGTGTGGAGGCGGGGAGGTGGACACTGCAGCAGCCTGCACCGCCACATCAGTATTCCAGCCCTGTCCGGAGGCGCAGCCCTGCACTACCGCCTGGCCGCCAGCAGGGGGCAGAGAAGAGCTCTCCTGCAGCCCCCTCCAGAGGAGGCGGCGCGCGGCTCCAGAGGATGATGGGTAGCCGGCTGGGAGCTGCAGCGGCTGCAGTGGAGGTCAGTCTGCATTTCCCCCGTTTCTGCTCCTGTTCGCTCACGGGCCTCCGTGTCACCGCTCAACTCTGCATGACCCAAAAATAACCCGGGCCCAGCGTCGTCAGCAACTGTCCAGTGGTCAGCACACACACACACACACACACACACACACACACACACACACACACACACACACACACACACACCACAGGCTGCTGCGTTTGCATGCAACATGACAAAACACACACCTCACATCTCTGCTTGTGTTGGTGGTGTGTGGATCAGTACCCAGGTGACACACACACACACACACACACACACACACACTGCTGGCTGTCCAGCAGTCAGACCGAGGTCATCCAGTGGATCTGATGTGAGATTACGTAACCACACACACACACACACACACACACACACACACCGACAACGTCCCTGCTGCTGGCGTTGTGCTGCAGCTCGGAGGAGAACCAGGAGGAGAACCAGGAGGAGAACGAGGAGGAGAACAAGGAGGAGAACGAGGAGGAGAACTAGGTGGAGAACTAGGTGGAGAATGAGGAGGACAACGAGGAGGAGAACAAGGAGGAGAACCAGGAGGAGAACCAGGAGGAGAACCAGAAGGAGAACGAGGAGGAGAACGAGGAGGAGAACTAGGTGGAGAACTAGGTGGAGAACCAGGAGGAGAACCAGAAGGAGAACGAGGAGGAGAACGAGGAGGAGAACTAGGTGGAGAACCAGGAGGAGAACTAGGTGGAGAACTAGGTGGAGAACTTCCTCAGCCTTCACCTTCACCCCTGGGACCAGCTGTCTCTGCTGCTGTCCAGCACCACCTCTAGGAAGTGCAGTGTGGGCCGATACGGACTCAAGGGGGGGGGGGGGCTGCAGGCCTGGGTTGCAGCTGTGGGCGGAGCTACAGTTAGCCTCACAGCGCCAACATCATTAGTATTAGCGACACTGCTCTAGAATGTTCAACTCCTGCCAAAAAAACCTGCTGGGACTCTTCAAGGACACAACTCACTCCTGCTGGGTGGAGGAGCAGCATCAGGGGGACTGGGAGGTGGTGGAGGAGGTGGAGGAGGGGAAGGAGGAGGAGGAGGAGGAGGAGGGGGAGGAGAGTCGGTTCCTTCCCGCTACACTTGCACAGAACTGGCTGCTTGCGATGCATCACTTTTTTCCTCAGCAAGAAGCTGTGCTTTCTCACCGTCCTAGGCCACGCCCACATCCATATGAATATTCATTAAAAACGCTCATCATGAATGCATCTGCATGAAAATACACGTGAGCGCTCACCTGCCTGCCAGTCGAGCGTTTCCTCCCCGAATGAAGACGGAACGATGGGAGAGCCTTTCACTGGATTCCAAGACTGGGTCGTTGCAGTTCCCACCTGCGGTTCCCACCTGCGGTTCCCACCTGCGGTTCCCACCTGCAGTTCCCACCTGCGGTGCTAGGTGGCGGCCTCACAGCTCCGCTGGCCTGTCGCTGCTTGGTTTGAAAGGGGGCTCCTGTCGAGTGACTGCGTGAGAGGAGGGGATGAAGAGGACGGGCCCGCCCAGCAACACCAGTCGCCAGGATCGACCCTGGACCCGGTCCCACTAACCCACCTGGCTCCGCCCACCGCCCAGTACCCACAGTCCTCTACGCACAGCGCTTGGACTCTTGTGCTGCGCTGACGCTGAGGAGTTTGGCACGCGGACAAACAGAGCATCGCCCGACCTCAGAAACCAAGACCCAAGACCGGGGTTCTGAACAGAGCCGGGCCGGACTCGTTGCACCTGGCGGGTGGCAGACAGTGAGAGACACGCAGTGAGAAGCAGCGGTTAGTTCCCCCTAGGGTTCAGGTTTTATTCATCAGGACTTGATGCATCCAAGTAAAGGATCATTCGGTTTTGGCACCTTGAAAGATTTCATTTCTCATTATGAACAACACGCTGAAAATGAAAAGAAACAAATAAATGCCTAAGGCTGTGTGAGTTTTTCAAAATAAAATACATCCGTACATGTATTTATAAAGAACTCAAACAAACCATTTATCTCTTCTTTTTTTTTTTCCTTTCTTTTTTTGAAAAAAAAAAAAAAAAAAAAAAAAAAGCAATTTAGTTCAACATGGATGTTTGGTTTGTCCCACAAAAGCAAGAAGATCAAATGAACTAAATGAACCAAAACAGAACCAAAGTTACACATAAAAACATTAATACTTTAAACTTTTTTTTTCCCCTTATAATTAATAACCTTTAAAACTTCTCAAGAGCAGAATTTGCTGTAATTTTATTAGCATGCATTTAATTTTCAAAACCGTTGAGTCACTTTGTTTCTCTTGTATCTACTGAACTTTATTTTGGCGTCCTCTTCTTTTCCTTCCCCTCTGCTCCTTCCTTTTTTGGCCCGGCGGAAGTCGAGTCGGAGTCTCCGGGAGATTTTTTTTTGGACCGGCTCTTTCTGCCGAGGGGGGGGGGGGTTCGCGCCTCCCGCTGCCACCGCCGTCTTAGAAAAAGGAAGCGAAGAGCGGAGCGAGGAAAAGACGAGAAGGTTTCGTTTGGATATTCTTTTTTTTTTTTCTCTACCGGCTGCAGCGTCTCGAACCTTCACGTCAACTAAAAGAGTCTTTTCTCATCCACAGCACTCGTTTTCTCCTTTCCACTAGTTGTTGTTGTTTTTTTTTGCTTCGGTAAAGGTCTTAACTCTTGGTTATTAACGTAATAATTTATTTATAAAAGTAATACATATATATTTATATATATAGTACCTTTTGTTAGAGGTTGCAGGTCGGGCTAATTCTAACGGAACCCCAACCTGCAACAATTCACAGTTTTAATGCAAAAATGGAACCGATAAGTAAAGGAGTGGCTGAGGACGAGCGCCGGGCGGGCGGGGGGGGGAGGGAGAGGGGGCGGGGGCGGGGCTTCAAAGCAAGAAGGCTGTGAAATCGTGTGATTGATGGACGCCTCCGCCCCTCCCCCTCCCCTCCCCCTCTCCCCCCGCCTCTCATCCCTGCAGGTGAGGACGAGGGACGGGCGAGCGGGCCGCCCGCTCTCACGGCGAGCGCCGGGTCGGCGAGCGCCGGGTCTCCCTCTCAGCGGCGGTAATGGAAACGTCATGCAGCTCAACGAAAAGAAGAACAAAATGTCTATAAACACGGAACGTGGCCTCCTTCCCCCGCGGGCCCCTCCTGGACTCTGCCGGCCCCCTGGCGGTGGGCGGGGCCGCCCTCATACCGGCGTGGTGCGGCGGTTGGCCGTGTTGCTGTGGCTGGAGTCTTTCAGGTCCTTCTGGATGCAGTTGTGGACTTGCAGGAAGTTGTGGTCCCGCTCCGAGTTGTAGGTGGCGGTGGGCGTGCCGGACGACTTGAGCGTGTCCCGCGGCAGCGTGTACATGGAGATCTCGGTGGACGGCAGCGCGCCGAAGCCCTTGAGGCCCACCGGCGAGGCGTCGCGGGAGTGCGAGGGGTCCGTGGAGCGGGAGGAGGAGCGCGAGCGGCGCCGGTAGCGGTAGCGGTAGCTGGGGATCCGCGTGATGGCCGAGCCCTGGAGGTAGTCGGCGGCGGCGCGCGCCCCTATCCTGAGCTGGCGGTGGCGGTCGATGAACATGTGCACCGCCAGCACGCCCACCATCTCCGCCATGATGAAGGACAGGGCGCCGAAGTAGAAGGACCAGCCGTAGGAGTAGCTGTTCTTCTTGGAGTCGCTCTTGGACGGGTCGCCCGCGTTGGCTGATATGTACACGATGATCCCGATGATGTTGCTCAGGCCTGCGGGGGGGGGGGAACAGGGGGGGATGGGGAGGGGGGGGGCAGAGGAGAGACAAAAAGGTTCTCAGTGGTCCGGGTGGTCTTAATGGAGAAGAGTCTTCACTGAAACCTCCTGCATTAAGATGAGCGGGAACACCCGGGCTCACTGTGGACCGGGTGGTTTGGGCCCACTGGACCTGTCCCGGTGGTCTCGCAGACGAAAGCCCCCCCCCCCCCCCCCGCTCAGTTCAGAACTGAAGAAGCCTTTCGGATGAGAGGCGAAGAAACGTCTTCGCTGGAACCTCCTGCGCCGAGATGAGCGGGAGGACCGAGAACCTTCACAGACAGCCGGGCTCATTCTGGGCTTCACGATGACCAACACCGGGTCCAGTTGCCTCAACCTGACCCTTCCACGCAGCAGCAGCAGCAGCAGCAGCAGCAGCGCTGCAGCTCCACCTCTGGACCTCCAGCTAACATTGCAAGGCAACGAAACGGAGCAAAAGGCCGATCCTTCAGGTCAAAGGTCAGCGTGTTGTGTTTTCTTTCTCTCTCTCTCTGTCGCCAATTGGACACAAATTTCCTGCTGTGGTTTATGGCCAGTCACAGGGAGGGAAGTTTGACATGGTGTGTGTGTGTGTGTGTGTGTGTGTGTGTGTGTGTGTGTGTGTGTGTGCAGGGTTGGGTGGCGGTGAAAAGTGTGTCAGGGACGCCCTATTTTTAGAGAGATCGTCCCGACGGGATGAAGAGAAAAGAGGACAGAAAGGAATTAAAGAAAGGAGTGGGAGCAACGGTTCTGCTCGGTGTGTGTGTGTGTGTGTGTGTGTGTGTGTGTGTGTGCGTGGCCGTGGCCGTGGCCGTGGCCGTGGCCGGCAGAGTGCACGGCGGCGGACCTGCAGACACGAAGAAGATCCCGGCGCTGAGGATGATGTTGTGGCGCGACTTGTAGAACTCGCTGGCGGCGATGCACAGACCCCCCATGAAGAGCAGGATGACGCTGAGGATGGGGAAGATGCTGGAGGCCCGGACCGCACCTGGAGGAGGAGCAGACAGGGACATTAGAACCCAGCTGTGAGTGCGTGGAACCCCCCCCCCCCAATGGCCTCAGAGCACGCCCCCTAGCTGCCAGGAGGAATCGCAGCCGGAAAACTAGACCAGGTGGGGGGGTGGGGGGGGGGCAACTGTTTGACTGGTGGGGCTGCAGTGGGTTGTACAGTGGGCCAGAGGGGGGCGGGGGGGGGGGGGTAGCGGAGCAGCAGCAGATGGAGGCAGTGTTCTGGTGGAGGAAACATGTTGCTGTGATGTCACTGGAAGATGAAGCAAAGCTGCAACCAAGTCAGAGTCTGTGAAGACCCACCAGGGGGTTTAGCTCCTAGAACCACCCAGAACCACCCAGAACCATCCAGGACCACCTAGAACCACCCAGAACCACCAGGGTGTTTAGCTCCTAGAACCACCCAGAACCACCCAGAACCACCCAGTACCACCAGGGTGTTTAGCTCCTAGAACCACCCAGAACCACCCAGAACCATCCAGAACCACCAGGGTGTTTAGCTCCTAGAAACCACCCAGAACCATCCAGAACCATCCAGGACCACCTAGAACCACCCAGAACCACCAGGGTGTTTAGCTCCTAGAACCACCCAGAACCACCCAGAACCATCCAGAACCACCAGGGTGTTTAGCTCCTAGAAACCACCCAGAACCACCTAGAACCACCAGGGTGTTTAGCTCTGAGAACCACCCAGAACCACCCAGAACCACCCAGTACCACCAGGGTGTTTAGCTCCTAGAACCACCCAGAACCACCCAGAACCACCAGGGTGTTTAGCTCCTAGAACCACCCAGAACCACCTAGAACCACCCAGTACCACCAGGGTGTTTAGCTCCTAGAACCACCCAGAACCACCTAGAACCACCTAGAACCACCCAGAACCACCAGGGTGTTTAGCTCTGAGAACCACCCAACCCCCCCCCCCGCTCTCCTTCACCCCCTCCTCTTCCTCAGGCGGTTCTAGAGATAAGGTTTCATCTAGACTCCTCCCCCTCCCCCCGCCAGTGTCTACTGACCCCCCCGACCCCCCCCTCCTCCAACCACGTCATCCTGGGGATTGTGTGGTTCTCAGGCAGCTAATTAAATATTAAACTGTCTGAGAGTTGACCCCCCCCCCCGCCGCCCCCCCGCCCCTGGACCCGCTAACCCCTCCAAGACATTGACACCACTGGGAGGGGCCACCAGGGGGCGTCTCCCTGCCCTCCAAGCAGCAGTCTTGCTTCCAGTCCGTGGCTGTGATGCACCGCCATGTTGCTAAGGAAGCCCAGTGTGGACAATCCAGAGGGTTTCCTACTGATGTCACCAGTGAGGCAGCAGCAGGAGGAGGTGTCCAGGTTAGGGTTAGGGTTAGCAGGAGGAGGTGTCCAGGTCTGGCCGCGCTGGCCACCGTAGCCCCCGGACACGGCGGGCGGACTGGTCATGTGATCAGTGGGGGTCATTAGCGACAGGAGGGAAGTCACTGTGCCCTCCACACGACTCAGCAGCCGTGACGTAGCTCTCAGGGTCAAAGGTCGCCGAGCCCGGACAAACACTCTGGCAGGAAGCTGCGGGATCATCGATTGCCATCGAGGACGTGGCTGTGTTTGTGACCTTCGACCCCCCCCCCCCCCCACCCCAGCGAAGACTTCCTCCGAGGTCAAACGGACGCCGCCGCCCAACAAGGAGGTCTTTGACCTCCGACCAATGACGGCGACCTCGGCGACGTCTCGTCTCTGTGACATTGGGAACGCAGTGGAGGTCGCCGCTGGTGGTGGCGGCGGAGGAACAGGGCGCCCCCGTCTGGCCGACGCCTGAACTGCTCTCGCTCTGTTTCCAGGTGATCCACCTCCTGGCAAATCAGCCATGTTGGCAGTGAAGGACGTTCTAGGCGAGCACTTCCTGTATGACAGAGTACTTCCTGTAGGACAGAGCACTTCCTGTAGGACAGAGCACTTCCTGTAGGACAGAGCACTTCCTGTATGACAGAGTACTTCCTGTAGGACAGAGCACTTCCTGTAGGACAGAGCACTTCCTGTATGACAGAGTACTTCCTGTAGGACAGAGCACTTCCTGTAGGACAGCACTTCCTGTAGGACAGAGTACTTCCTGTATGACAGAGCACTTCCTGTAGGACAGGGCACTTCCTGCTATGTCCTCTAACTTCACTCACATCTGAGGTGGATCACAATGACGCTAACTGCATAAACATGAATATAGATACAGCAGCTGTCCCCAGAGGATGACCTGAAGTTTCCTCTCACAGGAAGGGGCGGAGCTTAGCGGCTACTCTGCAACCAGCCACCAGGGGGAGCAGTTGCTCCGCTGTGGTTCTTGCAGGAGGTGAAGCTGCTTCCAACAAAAGTCTTTCTGCTTTGCTTTGAAACTCTTATTGCTTCACCTGATGACTGACACGGCTCCTGTTTACCTCCACCTCCTCCTGCACCACCTCCACCACCACCTCCTCCACCTCCTCCTGCACCACCTCCACCACCACCTCCTCCACCTCCTCCTGCACCACCTCCTGCACCACCTCCTCCACCTCCTCCTGCACCACCTCCACCTCCACCTCCTCCACCTCCTCCTGCACCACCTCCACCACCACCTCCTGCACCACCACCACCACCTCCACCTCCTCCTGCACCACCTCCACCTCCTCCACCACCTCCACCACCACCTCCTGCACCACCACCACCACCACCTCCCTCCTCCACCTCCCTCCTCCACCTCCACCTCCTCCACCTCCCTCCTCCACCTCCCTCCTCCACCTCCACCTCCTCCACCTCCCTCCTCCACCTCCACCTCCCTCCACCACCTCCCTCCTCCACCTCCTCCACCTCCACCTCCCTCCTCCACCTCCACCACCACCACCACCACCTCCACCACCACCTCCTCCACCACCTCCTCCACCTCCTCCACCTCCACTGTGTCTCCAGCCAGATGGTGGAGGATCTGTGTGGCTTCGTTATTGTGAGGGAAGCTTTGTTTGCTGCCACTGTTGATTCTCTCTGATCCTTCATATTGAGTTGAGCGGGGGAGGGGCAGCTTTGGTTCAAGGAGATGATGATGATGACGATGATGATGATGATGATGATGATAATCAGGGAACAGCGCCTCCGGCTGCTGGAGGAAGTGTAGAAACCCGCCAAAATAAGAGCATAAGAGTGAAACACCTGCGAATGACTCTGATTTCTGCCCTTGATGCTGTAACACTGAACTAATGACCACTCCTCTTCCTCCTCCTCCTCCTCTTCCTCCTCCTCCTCATGACATCATCAGGATGAGACGGCAGCCCCTCCCCCCACTGCCACCACCCTCATTCTCGCCTGCCTCATCATCATCATCATCACCAGACCGGGAAGCACCGACCGGCCTGCAGGGCAGCACCGTGCTGCAGCGGCTGACCAGCAGTGTGGGCTCAGTGCTGCAGTACCACCCCAGCACCAGCAGGAGGGCGGCAGCTGCCACCTGTGACAGCCGTCACTTCCTCCAGAGCCTGACTGGGCGAGCAGTTGCTGATGCAGGTAACTCCACTGGGTTGCCCTCTCGGTAGGGTCAGGTGACCTCAGGGAAGCCCCCCCCCCACCCCCACCCTGTTGAATGCTAACGGCTAACTAGCGGGGGAGCGCGGCCCCCTGCGTGTCCCGTCCCAGACCCATCGATTTTATTGGGCGACGGCACACAGCCGGCCGTCCAGTCGGCTGCGAGTCCCCCCGGGGCGCTGACAGCCCCTCCCCCCCCCCCTCCTCTCTCCTGCCCCAACCCCCCCCACCCGCCCGCCGCTACTGTCAGCCGCTGCCAGGGCCACCGCGGCGGCGCGGAGACGGCCCGAACCCCCGCCCACAGACGCCCTCTCCCCATTGGCCGGCTTCAGTTTGCCGCTCTGGCACCCTCGGCCAGCAGGGGGCGCCGCCGCAATCAGCCGCTTCATTCACCCGTCACCGCGGGCCGCTTTTGAGGGGACGGCGGGCGAGCGAGGGCTGCGCGGCGCCGACGTCGCCCTCTGCTGGGTCCTGGTGGCGGCCGCAGCAGCAGCAGCAGCAGCAGCAGCAGCAGCAGCAGCAGCAGCAGCAGCAGCAGCAGCAGGGGCTGATGGGAGCTCTGACGAGCCGTGATCTGAAAACCCACCGGCGCTCCAGCGAGTCTCAGCTGGCTTATGTAACCCCGCGTGGCTGCTGGGAGAGCCGAGGACTCGCACACACACACACACACACACACACACACACACACACACACACACACACACACACACACACACATCTGTCCTTCTGCTGACACAAACACACCACAAATAAGGAGCTTCTGCGTGTGTGTGTGTGTGTGTGTGTGATCTAGCGGGGGTGTACTTTAGTAGAATACAGTCAGATTTTCTGCTCGGCAACCGCAGCATCAGCAGCAACCCCCCCCCCCCCCTCTCCTCACAGCTCTGTTGCGTGATGACATCATCACGGTGTGGCCCCTCCCACCCGCCGCCTTTGCTCACGGAGCTCCTTGTGATGTCACTTCCGTTTCCTGCCGCTCTCTCACCTGAAGTGACATCACCTACTGTTACATAACCCCTCCCCTTCCCGCTCCCCCTCCCCCCGCCGGCGTGCAGACGCAGCGCTGTCTCCAGCCAGCCGGAGGCGCCGTGGCTCCTCCCCCTCCTCCTGGATGGAGCGGCGTGCTGGACACGGCGAGGAGCGAAGGCCTGACCCATATAGGAAGGAGGCTGAAATATTTATGGACGCGAGTGTCCTAATTGGCAAGCCACTGGGAGCACGGCGGCCCTCTCCTCCAATCACAGCGCAGCACTGGGGCGCGTGCACGAGCACGCAGGAGCACGCACACACACACACACACACACACACACACACACACACACACACACACACACACACAGGCAGATGCAGGTCGGCGGTCCGAAGTTTGACCTGCAGCCGCAGACTCGGCTCCTCCTCCCAGCCCACATCTGATCTGGTGGGCCGCGATTGGCCGACAGTGCCGCGCTCTCACAGAACCCCCCCCACCCTACCCCCCCACCTCCCCTGCCCCCCAGGCCTGGCCCCGCCCCGCCCCTCCACCCCGACCCCGCCCTCAGTCTCAGTCAGACTCTGCTTCCACTTCCTGTTGAGAGGAACCGCTCCGTTTCACCCACCAGGCGACAGCCAATCAGGAGGCAGGGAGGCTCCACCTCCTCCTCCTTCCCCCTCCCCCACCCAAGCATCACCAGCGCCAGCACCCTGAGTGTTGGAGTGAGCAGCAGACGGGTCGGTACTCACGCAGGAAGTACTCGGACGGGTCGGCCTCATAGTCGGTGTCCTCGGGGAAGTGGTCGATCTGCTTGCACATCCCCTTGAAGTTCCCTGCAGGACACACACACACACACACAGGAAGTGACATCATCAGCATCATCAGCATGGTCAGCATCAGTGTCACGCAGACGGCAAGGTGAGGAGGAAGCAGGAAGTGACATCATCACAGTATCACAGCACCTCTCACTTCCTGTTTCACTGCTGGGAGGAGCAGCGAGCTTGGGGGCGGGGACACGGGGGAGGGGAATGGGCGGAGACACGGGCTGGGGGGAGGGCAGGGCAGATCGCAGCCTCCAGGGGGCGCTGCAGCCAGGCGCCCCACCTCAGGGTGGCGCCACTCACCTCCCACCGACCCGCCATGCAAAGATCTTTCCCCCCAGTGGCCACG